>NC_092258.1:4317500-4330000 GCF_036320965.1 Panulirus ornatus
CATATGTAGTAGTCATCATAAGATGTTGGAACTTGTATAATATATATATATATATATATATATATATATATATATATATATATATATATATATATATATATATGTATATTTATATATATATTATAGCTGTTATAGGAGAAACCTATAGGCCTCTAAGTGACAATAAACATGGACTCCTTATAGTTGTTTTGACATACAAGAAATCTATATACATGGCATACAACTAACTTATATAATAGCTCATAAGATAGACAAAAGAAAGTATTTGCCTGCTGTAGGATACGAGATTACTACATGCATTGATATAGAAAATACTCAGGATAGATACATAGATAGGATAGACTGTATAGAGTGATAGTGATGGTATGATTGGACGTGTCGTTGATTTTACTGGGAATGGAATGATGAGGGCACGTGGGACCACCATGTCCCATCCACCACGGTACGTTCCCAACCATTCCCATCCCTGCATTACTTTCTCCCTTCCCCATCTCCCCCTTTTTTCCCCCCAGGAAGCTAAACCTTCATGTTGAATAAGCCTCTTTAATGTCCTTCTGCCGTTGTCGTCTCGTTGGTTCGAACAGCCCCTAACACGAGGAGGAGGAGGAGGAGGCCTGGTTGGAGACATAGAGAGGGAGTAAACGGAGAGAGAGAGAGAGAGAGAAAGGAGGAAGTGGAGGAGAGAGGAAACGTGGATGATGTGACGGAAATATGAGAGATGGAGAAGGGGATTAATAGAGGAGAGAAAGAAGCGAGTACACAGCCAGTGGAAATGAGTGAGACGCTGAGTTAAATCTAAGCTGTTTATTCAACATGGGTTGTAGTTGTGAGCAATAGCGAGCCAGAACGAGACTAGACATCTTGCCACATGTGTGTGTGTGTGTGTGTGTGTGTGTGTGTGTGTGTGTGTGTCCGATAGGGAAAGCGGGAGTGATCGGATACTTCAGTACCCCAGTTGTCATGGCGACCGAGAAAGAATTTTTCTTAGCTCATAAACATGCCACATTTCGCCTCTCATATTGATCACCGCTCTAACGATGGTAGAGGGAGGGGGGGGGGGGAGGGGAGGGGGTGAAGTTGCTAGTTAGAGAGAGAGAGAGAGAGAGAGAGAGAGAGAGAGAGAGAGAGAGAGAGAGAGAGAGAGAGAGAGAGAGAGAGAGAGTTGCAGTGTGTAAAGGTTGTGGTGGGTGAGGTGGGGTTGGGGAGGGAGGAGGGGAAACAAAGAATTAATTACCTACTGGACCCTCAAATGTATACGGGAGAGGAGGTTTTGCGTATTATGGTCTTCCTGACTCGTAACGAAGGAGACCTTACTTGAGAGAGAGAGAGAGAGAGAGAGAGAGAGAGAGAGAGAGAGAGAGAGAGAGAATATATAAGATCTAGTCGTCGGGCCTCTTAAAGAAGTGGTGAGAGAGAGAGAGAGAGAGAGAGAGAGAGAGAGAGAGAGAGAGAGAGAGAGAGAGAGAGAGAGAGAGTATGTACTTACCATTGCTTATGACGACATTTTGCTTGAGGGGCAAAGCTAAAGCGCGCGTGATGCTCACCGCAGGAGCTGCATTGAACGAGTCCGGGCCAGATACGTGTTGCTAAGTGTTATCCTGTGAGATGGAAAGATCGTGTGTTGACGGACTGAAAGCCAGCAGCCCACGTAACGGTGAGGCAGAGAGAAAGAAAAGATAGTTACCTGGTCTGAAGGAGTGACACTTGACAGCCACTGAAATATTGGCACACTGCGCAGACGTTGCTGACCCTAGAGATACTCAGCTTGGTGGTAGCGGTTATATACTTCCCTGGTCAGTGACTGTCTGCCACTCTCCTTGGTCAGTGACTGTCTGCCACTCTCCTTGGTCAGTGACTGTCTGCCACTCTCCTTGGTCAGTGACTGTCTATCACTCTCCCTGGTCAGTGACTGTCTGCCACTCTCCTTGGTCAGTGACTGTATGCCACTCTCCTTCGTCAGTGACTGTCCGCCACCCTCCCTGGTCAGTGACTGTCTGCCACTCTCCCTGGTCAGTGACTGTCTGCCACTCTCCTTGGTCAGTGACTGTATGCCACTCTCCTTCGTCAGTGACTGTCTGCCACTCTCCCTGGTCAGTGACTGTCTATCACTTTCACTGGTCAGTGACTGTCTGCCACTCTCCCTGGTCAGTGACTGTCCGCCACTCTCCCTGGTCAGTGACTGTCCGCCACTCTCCCTGGTCAGTGACTTTTGTCTGCCATCTGCTACCAAGCAAAAAGACAGATGGGGGTGAATAAAAGCGCTGGCATTTATCTATGCACTTCATCATCCCCCATATATATATATATATATATATATATATATATATATATATATATGGTGGACACATTCAAGGCCTAGTCAACTTTCTTAATTTGGTACAATCTCCGTTGCCCTCCTCTGGACCTTCTCTAATAGTCCTTTGTGCTTCCGTAGCCAAACTTGAGAAGTGTGTTCAACTATAGGCCAAGTGTAGGATGTGAACAGCTTCGCTGAACATAGCCATATGCTTTGAATGCTTTCCTACTCTTCTAATACACTATTCGTGTTTACGTAAACATCTATTTGCACGGTACGAGGAGGGAGCTCTTAATGATAGTTGGGCCCCAGCTCTTGAACCTTCCCTACTGTCATAGTTTTTTTTGTTGAACTTTTGTCTACTGTCAACGTTTGCATTTTCTCCAGTCAGTTTATTCCATTCGTTCGCTACGCTAGTGCTATAAAAGTACTGCTTTACATCTGATCCAGCCAGTTTCTTTTTTTTTTTTTTTAGTTTTGATTTTTCATGCGTCTAGTTGCTCTGTTTTCCACCTTTTCGAAGCATTGTTCGCTGTTGGACATCTTCGAACTGGTTTGGGATCTCGAAGGTTGTGATCAAGTCACCCCTCTCTCTCTCTCTCTCTCTCTCTCTCTCTCTCTCTCTCTCTCTCTCTCTCTCTCTCTCTCTCTCTCTCTCTCTCTCTCGATGGGCATGTCTGTGGTCGACAAAAACAACGTCTCGCTGTAACTCAGCTCTGTTCTGGAAGTATCATTCGTGCCACCTTCCTCTACACCTTCTTTAGTATTTCTTTATACTTCTACAATGGTCTGCCTGATTCGTATTCATGATTTATGATTTTTGTGTGTAACGAGGAGAAAGTTGTTTTCTTTTACACTCGTGTTGTCCTCGTGTCTTTGCTTTTATGTGCCATGTCTTTACCCCTGTGTGTACATTTACACACACACACACACACACACACACACCAGGTGTGTGTGTGTGTGTGTGTGTGTGTGTGTGTGTGTGACTGATAACATCACTGGTCCCCAACACCATAACCTTAACCAGCACTATATGTTACCTGTGGTACGACTGGTTCACCACCAACAAACTACCACAATCACCTCAGCTGCCCTTTACTGGTGTTCGTGTATAATTACCCATTTGTTACCACCTGTTTGTACGGTATGGGGAGCGAGTTCTAAACTCTAGTTTGTGCAATTACCTATTTCTGCCGCATGGAAAAGAGTTCTGCGTTCCGTTATGTGTATTTACGTATGTCTGCGGTACGGGAAAGGAGTTCTAAGCTGTAGTGTGTGTTATTATGTATATCTGTGATGAGAGGAGAGAGTTCGAAACCCGAGAGTGTGCAATTACTCATTTCTACGGAGCGGGGGAGAGAAAGAGAGAGAGAGTTCTGAACTCAAGAGTGTGTGTGTGTGTGTGTGTGTGTGTGTGTGTGTGTGTGTGTGGGTGTGTCTCCTCTCGTAAATGAGATGTGTAGCTTCTTAACAAACTAACCCTCTTGACATTTACCTCCCAAGACTCATTCCCCCTTCAGTTCCCGTCCAATACCCATCCGAACCTACGTAATTTATGTTTTAATTTCCGTGATGCTCGAACTTCTTCTGGCTGGCTCACTCGCTTTTTTTTGGGGGGTGTGGGGGGAGGGTGGGGGTGTCTCTACGTTGCATAGGGGGGATGTGGGTGCGGCGCGTGGAGAGGTGTGCCGGGATGGCCAAGTCCATCTTGCTAATTAATTACACGCTACGGGGATTGAAATGCTGTATTCCATTTTATAATGCCTTTAAAGCCTGTTTTTTTCTTCCTCTCTCTCTCTCTCTCTCTCTCTCTCTCTCTCTCTCTCTCTCTCTCTCTCTCTCTCTCTCTCTAAGAGCATTGAACACCGTGTCGGAAGGCGAGGGCAGTTTCCGTGAGAGACTAAAAGATGGGTACGGTCTGTTTGCCTTTGGAAAATCGAGACACTGCTGTAGCGATGTGAATCTTTGGGTGTGTTGAACGCGAAGGAGAGGAAGTGGGTGGGTGTGTTACGAAGTAATGTGCCTTAGTACATGTGCTGTGAGGTGGGTTAGCCGTCCAAGAAATGGCAGAAAGAGAGAGAGAGAAGAGAGAGAGAGAGAGAGAGAGAGAGAGAGAGAGAGAGAGAGAGAGAGAGAGAGAGAGGTGCCGTCTAATTGGAAGGGATGATCCGACTGTGCCGAGATGGTTCAGGCATATGGAGAGGATGAGTGAAGAAAGATTCACAAAAAAAAAAGGATATCAGTGTATCAGAAGTGAGGGTGGTGGGGGTGGAAGAAGAGAAAGGAGAATGATAAGGAAGGATGGAATGAAAAAAGGTATAATAGGAGTATCCTACCCTGAACTTTCAGGAATGGGGAGTGAGGAGTGAGGAGGGGGGGCGGCATGAAAATTCAATGGGGAGAATGAATTGGATCATTGTGGTATGAGGTTGGGGGGAGAGGGCAACGGGTTGTGTGAGCTGAAACAGTGCCAATGTAGCGGTCAGACTATTAACGGGGAGTAGTGTGGTATCATATACCTCTTTCTACAGTAAAGTGAACTCCATACCTACAATAGCTGCGACCTACCTCACTTGGCAGTGTAGCTACCACAGCCCCACAACTTGGTGGCTCAAGCACAACCCAACCACTTGGTAGTTCAGTATAACCTCAACAACTTGGTTGCACAACACAGCCCAACCAGATTAGTAGCCCAGCTCAACCCAGCCAATTGATTGCACAGCACAGCCTTAACAACTTGCATGTAGCTCAACACGTATCAACAACTTGCCATCACAGAACAACCAGAAGCACTGCAATTACCCCATTTACACATTGCAGGGAGAGAGGTTACCATTCGTGGGGTCCCCACCTCTTGTACTTTCTACCATCATACAACTTCTTGAACTTTTGTCTGCTGTCCACATTCACAATCTCAACCCAGTTTATTCCATTCATTCACTGCTCTTATTCTATGTGTGTGTGTGTGTGTGTGTATATATATATATATATATATATATATATATATATATATATATATATATATATATATATATATATATATGTTTGTGTGTGTGTGTGTGTGTGTGTGTGTGAGGGAGGGGATTCGAAGTGTGTGGCGTCAGATACATTATATGGTAACGAGACATCTACCTCTGCAACAGTAAAGAATGCTACGCAACATTTTATTATCATGAAATCACAATAAAAAAAAAAAGAAGATGAAGAAGAAGGAAAAAATACATTCACATTGGAATAACTCACAACGTAACGTCTTGTAATAATAACATTGCATTACGACGTCGGAACCAAAGGGGCTATTACGACCGTCTTCCATCTCTCCCTCCCCCAGTAATTTAGCTCTTGTGGCATTGTTTCTTGCTTTGGCAGCGGCCCACGAAGTGGGAGACGAGGCTGGGGACGAACTTTGGCCTTTGTGGTGTGGGGTTTGTTATTTTTTTTTTGTAACCATGTCACTGTGTGTGTGTCCGTGTGTGTGTGTGTGTGTGTGTGTGTGTGTGTGTGTGTGTGTGTGTGTGATTACCCAATTGTTATTACCTGTTCCTGCTGTATAGGGAGGGAGTCTTACACTCGCGGGGACCCATCTCTTGAAAATTTTCTCCCATCATACAACTTAAATTAACGTATGCTCTCTGCGTTGACCAAATCCTCGGTCATTCTCTTCCATTCGTCCACCATTCTCGTGTGTGTGTGTGTGTGTGTGGTGTGTGTTTATTGATTCTACTGGTAATCTTTTACGCCCAAATATCACAAACCTAATATTTTCAATGTAGATAGATATATATTTTTTCCTATCACATGTTCACAGGGGTAGGAATTCAGCATTGGATCAGATGACTAGATTTTCTGGGACTGTTATTCTGTACAGTAAATTATTTAGGACCAGCTGTCATGTTTGTTTGAAATGAGGTTAAGTATAATGTATCATCCGTCAGAATACACTGATATCATTTGGCATCATTATTCATCTTCGTCATCATCATTCATCATCATCATCATCATCATAAGTTTTTTGTGCTGTAGTCACCATCATCATCATTATCATCGCAATATCTTTACATTTTACTGAGTTAACACTGGCTTCGAACACTGTAGATGAGGCATACAATAATCATTGTTCGTTTCGGTAAGATTGGGAGTCAGTACAGTCTAAAAAAAGGAAAAGAAGAAAAAGAAAACTCCGTGACCAATCGTCCCTTCTAATCATGACCCTTCTCCCCTTTTGTATTAATGCTTGATTAGCAGGAGAGGATTGGGATTGGGGAAGCTGGTAGAGCTGCTACGATGGAGGGAACATGTTCTGCTTCAGTGAGGCTGGCGATTACAGATTGTAATTGGAATGCGCAGCGTCACGTGAGGTCCTCATTGTCACCTCATATCCCACACTACCCCTCATAATTATCTCTCACTACCTTCATATCTCTCACTGTCTCCCTCATTCTCACTGTCTCACACACCTCCGGTCTCCATACATCTCATTATTTGTCGTATCATCAGCTGTCCACCTCATACCTCATTGGGAAGTTACCCCTCATTCTTTCACTATCCCGTATATCCTTGGTTTTCCACTCATGTGTCCTGATATTCCCTCAAACGTCCTCATTATCGCTATTTCCTTCTCACAGCCTTCACTCCACCTCATATTCGGCTTTATCCTCTTCATATTCAAGTAGATTCTAATGCCTAACCTCATATTCTTCTCATCTGTGGTTCTCATGTTTCCTCATTGCCTATCTTCAATCCTCACTTCTCCAAATGTTCTCTAACGTACACCTAAATTGCCCTTTGATAACCCTCATAGCTTTGCTAGGTGCCTGTCATCTTCCATCACCATCACTCACACCTCCTTTAACCATCCCTCACCTTCCCTCACTATCATTTTCCTCTCCCATGACCACCTCTCCCCCTTCCCTCACTGACGTTCACTTCCCCCAACCATTTTCTTGGGTTTCCCTCATAACTACTCATCTTCCCTCATTCTCCGTGACTTACCATCCCCGTCCTTTTATCTGCCTCGCCTCGTTCTTTCATTTTTCCCCCCCCTCATTACCGTGTTTCTCATCTCCTCATCCTCGTAAGCTTCATCATTCTTTCTTTCTCATCATTGCAGTTTCTTATATATATATATATATTATAGCTGTTACTACAGCCCTAAGGTGCCATGAATTAACTCTCTCTCTCTCTCTCTCTCTCTCTCTCTCTCTCTCTCTCTCTCTCTCTCTCTCTCTCTCTCTCTCTCTCTCTCTCTCTCTCTCTCTCTCTCTCTCTCTCGGGAAGGTTCGTGGCGGCTGCACAGCGAGCCAGCACTTCAGTGGATGTCAGATGTCACTTCCTGGGCCCAGGTTCGCTGGGTTTTCTCTCTGCTTCACACAAGCGTATAAGGCTGCTGGTTCCCACAGTGTTTCACCACCTCATACATTGACATTCGTCACCAAACAACTCATAAGATTCTTTTCCTCGTCGCTCCAGATTTTCGCTGCGGTGAGCACGACGAGGTAAACCCAACACAGACGCGGCGTCACTGCTCCATCTATGTTTTGGTGGTCAGTTTGAGGAGACTTTGTGAGTTTGTGGCGAGTTCAAGTCGCCCATAGATAGATAGATAGATAGATTGATAAGATATGTAGGCTAGATAGATAATTACTTAGGGAGGTAGTGATAGGTAGATAGATAGATGGATAGATAAAGAGGTAGATAGGTTGGGAGAGAGAGAGAGAGAGAGAGAGAGAGAGAGAGAGAGAGGGAGAGAGGGGGAGAGAGAGAGAGAGAGAGAGAGAGAGAGAGAGAGAGAGAGAGAGAGAGAGAGAGAGAGAGAGAGAGAGAGAGAGAGAGATGAGGGGCTAGCCAACAGCTGGATGGATAGATAGATAAGAATGTAGATTAGACAGGTGGATGGAAACCCTGAATGAGAGAGAGAGAGAGAGAGAGAGAGAGAGAGAGAGAGAGAGAGAGAGAGAGAGAGAGAGAGAGAGAGAGAGAGTGTAACACCATCCACCTCATGTGATGTCGGAGGGGCGAGGCCCGGATCTGGCAACGATGCAGGAGGACACATGTTAAGGGGAGGGGAGGGAGGGGAAAATTATTTTTTCCCCCCCCGTACATCTTCCCCCTGCGATTGTCAGGACGGTGGGAGAGGGAGGGAGGCGTGGCGACCGTTGGCCTCCCCGTCCTCGCCAGAACGTACTGGAAGAAACAAGGAGGTTCACTCTGCTTCTTCGAATTGGTCTCGTTTGGTTCAAATGGTCAACAGAAAAAGACAAGTCTGGTGTATAATATGTGTTCGTTGATAACCTTAGAGAATATAGAAACTCTGCGATTGCAACTAATTTTTTATCGATTAGAAAAAGAAATATATATATATATATATATATATATATATATATATATATATATATATATATATATATATATATATATATATATATAAAATTAAGACAATTTAAGTGATTTTTTTTTTAAGATGGGAATTTTTTTTATAAAAATTTTGGGGGGTTACCTTTAAATTCAGTACTTGCAAATAAAAGGTTGTTATTGATGGTATAAAACCGGTATGCTCGTATAGAACATGGCTGGCTTATTGCTAAAGACATATCGTCGAACACATTATATAATATTACGGGAAGGGCTTTTCCTTTTTATGATATCAGCAGTTTTAAACTTTCTAAACAGCCCTTTGGGTAGAGGAGATTCATCTCTTCCCCTGGGCGTTCATTGGAAGGTCATTTAGAAAAAAAAAAATGGCCCAGACATCGGGATATTTCCCAGAGGTTTTTAAACATGTATGAAAAAACCCTCAAAGTAAATTTAATTTCTCGGTATTGTCGGAAATGTAACATCAGAGTCGTCTTGAATGAAAAAAATTTATTCAAACATTTTATTCATTACACAAAAAAAAAGGGGTCTACTCTTTGATTCAATTACTAAAAGTTATACAGTAAACGTGAGCAAATAATTACACAAAAAATTGTACTTGTAGCTAGGTAAAAAAACCATACATAAAACACGAGATAGAAAAATATATGGTATACGTACGACCCTTTAAGCACCTTATTCTACTATGACAACATATTTTTGTACAATAATTGATGTAGCGAGGCTTCACCTCCAATGCTGTGTCTATTTCCTTATATATAATACGAATAGGTAAATAAGATAACTTTGCTAATTTTTCATTTGGTGTATATGATTAAACCTACTAGTTTTAATGGGATAAATATAATTGATTTTATTAGTTTCTATTGGTTAAACTAAATGAACTTTATATTAGTTTCAGTTGGACGAATAAAAAGAACATTAGTTTTTGTTGGATAACTTTACTTGTCTCTATAGTAGGAAAAATAAAACTCAGTCATAACAGGTGTTATAAAGGAGTATATGATTTTTAGTTGCGTTCAGATCTTCTTAAGTGGACAAAAAAAATTATGTTTTTGTTTTTGCAGTTGCAGTATTGCCGGTACTTATAGATTCGTCATTTTAAGAGACAGCTTTTACGTACATCTTTCATATATTTTGTGTAGATTGTATAAGACCCAGAAGAGCAGGATATATATATATATATATATATATATATATATATATATATATATATATATATATATATATATATATATATATATATATATATATATAGAGAGAGAGAGAGAGAGAGAGAGAGAGAGAATAGATAGATAGATAGATATCCAAGCCTCGATATATATAAAGTCGGAAATACTACGTCACTATCGATGTAACAATCATTCAGTGACATCCCTACAGTGATCTGATATTTTTGATCTTTTCCAATGACTACTTGATAGAGAGAGAGAGAGAGAGAGAGAGAGAGAGAGAGAGAGAGAGAGAGAGAGGGGGGGGGGGAGGGGGTAACTGAGTGTACCTCCTCAACATAGTGATAAAGTTTGTGTACTGCATAAGGGATTTATTGATATTTATTATCATTATTATTATTATTATTATTATTATTATTATTATTATTATTATCATTATTATCATTATTATTATTATTGTTATTATTATCATTGTTATTATTATTTTATTATCATTATTATCATTATTATTATTACATCATTAGTTATTATTATTATTATTATTATTATTATTATTATTATTATTATTATTATTAAGATGATGATGATTATTATTATTATTAGTTACTTTTGTTATTATTATTACAGTAATTATTGTTATCATTATCATTAGTATTATCATTATTGATATTTTTATTATTACTATTATCATTATTATTAATATGATTATTATTATTAATATTATTATTATTATTATCATTATTATTATTATTATTATTATTATTATTATCATTATTATTATTATTATTGCCTTAGAATATTTGGAGAATCGTGTTTCTTTGTCAGTGTTGCTTTGTTAGGTTAAATGCTAGGATTGTTACTAGGTGTATGTAGAGACAGAGGCAGTGTTGCTGTACATGTATGTATAGAGAGGGAGCACAGAGAGGGAAGTAATGTTGTTAGCTGTATGTATAGAGAGGGAAACAGTGTTACTATGTGTGTATCGAGAAGGAAGCAGTGTTAACAGGCCTGTATAGAGAAGGAAACAGTGTTGCTTAGTATAGAGAAGGAAGCTTTGTTAACAGGGAAAGAGTGTTGCTATGTGTGTATATAGAGGAAAGCAGTGATGTGTTAAGAGAGGGGGAAACGGTGTTGCGAGATGTGTATAGAATGGAAAACAGTGTTGACTGGTTTGTTTAGAATGGAAAACAGTGTTGTTAGGCATGTAGAACAAGGGAAACACAAAGATCCAAGCTGTGGTTTTGGGTTGAAGACTGTGATCCCTATGTTTGTTAAAGAGAAAAACTGTTTTGCCGGGGAAACACAATGTTGTCACTGTGTTCTAGACAGAAAATTATATTGGAAAAGAGAAATACAAGTGTTGCGAGGTGTTCATCTGGAGAGAACAACACATTTCCTCCAGATGTGTGAGAAAAGAGAGGAATATGTCACGTGTGCATTTGTGTGGAAGTGTAACACTGTGCCAGTGGGGAAGTGTAGTCAGGTGTGTGAGGGGAAACACACCTGAAGGTTGATTGCCAGGTGTGCATGAGGAAGGAGGGGGGGGGGGGACACAATTTATGCCTTTAGTGTTGATTTTATTGTCATAGTACATAACCCCAGGACCCCCCCTCCCCCCCTGTTGGAGATCTCTCTTACATCGAGGCTGCACGACTGACAGTAGCTGGGAAAGTATGGACGCCTTGTGGAATGAGGAATTCTTCCGACGACATAGTGCTCCGATGCTTGTCCCACTCGCGACGTGACCACAAATAGGCGGAGTCCGGTAACACCTTGTGTCCAATGACGTGGATGAACCCAACACAGTTTTGCTCACTCGCCAAAGCAAAGGTGAGAAGAGTTGATGCTTCGAACTAGAAACACTAACGCGATAGGCAAAACAATTGTTCTTCCTGTGTTACCAGGAGTGTTGAATCATCAGGCAGGGTAGCTGAAGCAACGGGGAGGACAGTGTTGCAAAGTCAGTGAGGCGGTGGGAACACCAAAACAGTGTTGCATGATCTCTGAGTCCAGGATGGTATAGTGATACAGTGTTGCCAGGTCTGGAGGGTGGTAGGGGGGGCGAGGATTGCAGCTGTCAAACTTATGTTGCCAATGATAGTAACAGCAATATATATATATATATATATATATATATATATATATATATATATATATATATATATATATATATATATATGAGGTCGGCGTGGTGTCAGTGGACTGAACCAGAGCATGTGAACCGTTTGGGGTAAACCATGGAAAGGTCTTGGGGTCTGGTCGTGGATAGGGAGCTGTGGTTTCGTTGCATTGCTACACACATGACAGCCAGACAATGGATGTGAGCGGCTGCGGCGCTACTTCGCTAACGCGGGAAACGGCGAGAAAAGTATTATATATATATATATATATATATATATATATATATATATATATATATATATATATATAAATATATATATATATATATCTTCGTAAATGTGAATTTGTGTCTAATACGAACTTCGTCCTTAAAATCGAGACGACAAGGAATTCGTGCCGTAATTTGACACATCAGGGACCTTACGCTCTGGTGTTCCTTCTGTAAGCTTAGGGTCAGCTTTGCAAGCTTCGCCAGGGTCCTGGCTGGCCCTGACGCCTTCTCCAGACTTGACTCCTGTCGCTGGCGTAGACTCAGAGTT
>NC_092258.1:4332500-4335000 GCF_036320965.1 Panulirus ornatus
CTGGCATTGAAAATGAAAAATGAGGTACAAATCAGAACATTTTGACTTGTACTTATTTCCTACCCTTACAACTGTTAGGAAAAATCGTAGTTATAATGATGATAATAATATGAATGATAAAAGTAATGATAATTATGATAATAGTAATAACGATATGAATTATTATATTAATATTGATAATAATGTGAATAGTAATAGTAATGATGATAATGATAATGATAAGAATAAAGATGTAAATGATAATAGTAATTATAAAAATAATGATAATGATATGAATAATGATAGTAGTAATAATGATAATAATGATAATGTAATAATAATGATAGTAATAATAATAATAATAATGATAATAATAATAATGATAATAACAATGATATTGATAATGATTCTTATTATAGTAATAGTGTTAATAATAATAGATGATGACAAAATAATGCATTATTTTTTAGATAAATGTTGAGAACCTCTCAATAGAAAACCGGGTGAAGCAAAATCGTTAACCGGATTCATGATGTGTGAAATAGGATCATTAACCGGAATTGGGATGTGTGAAACATGATCATTAACCGGACTCGTGAAGTGAAACTAAATCGTTAACCGGACTCGTGATGTGAAACGTGATCAGTAACCGGACTCATAATGTGAAACAAGATAATTAACCAGATTCATGTAAAAAAAAAAAAATTCATAAACCGGAATCGGGTTGTGTTGAACATGATCGTCAACCGGACTCACGAGTTCAAACAAAATTAGTAACCGGATATAGGATTTGCTTATTTGCTTGGTCTGCAGTGGAGAACGGAATAGTGCAAAAGCTAAATGGACGGTGAACGTAGCCTAGAGAAACGGTAAATTTCACTTAGATTATTAACCCGAAGTTTCAGTGAACACAGGATATTTTAAAGGAACGTTGATCATAGGCTAGCCTAAAAGAACGATGCGCGGAGATTAACCTAAGGGAACGGTGACCACAGATTTGCCTAAAGAAACGATAAACAAAGATTGACCGAAAGGAGCTGTGAGCCATAAGTTAGCCTGGATATACCGTGAACATAGATCGGCTTAAAGGAACGATGAGTATGGCTTATTCTAAAGGAACGATGAGTATGGCTTATCCTAAAGGAAGGATGAATATGGCTTATCCTAAGGGAACGGTGAGCATGGCTTATCCTAAAGGAACGATGAGTATGGCTTATCCTAAAGGAACTGTGAGTATGGCTTATCCTAAAGGAACTGTTAGTATGGCTTATCCTAAAGGAACTGTGAGTATGGCTTATCCTAAAGGAACTGTTAGTATGGCTTATCCTAAAGGAACTGTGAGTATGGCTTATCGTAAAGGAGCGGTGAAAATAGCTTAGCCCAAAGGGAACGGTCACTTTGGATTATTAACAGAACTGTTACTATCAACAAACAGAAACACTCTGTTGCACTCAGCTGCGTAGCTGTTATTGAATAAAAGTGATTAAACTTTTCTGTTATAGTAGTTTTTTGCAAATTTATTCTTTCCATTCGATGTATCTGTACTTTATGCCTTGTATGTCTGGTTCGTAAAGCATTGGGTTATTACGAACTTTGCACTGACGACATTTTGTTATAGCTTATTTCCTCTGAAGTGTAACATTCCTTGTTTATGTAAACCTGTACTACAACTTATTATTGTAGATCTTTATTGTACTGTATTTCTATCGAGCTATACCGTACCATATTTCTGTAAACCTCTACTGTAACTTATGTTCATAGAACTGTACCGTGCTATGTTTATGTAAAGCTGTACCGGCCATCATTTCGCCAGAATTCACTGTACCTCGCTCCTGTAATAACGTAACATATCTGTATTTTGCTGACCTGTATTGTACCTTATTTGATAGTCCTGTACCATACATTTTTTTTTTTTCTATCATAGACCCATACCGGACCATTAACTGTAGTCGTGGGCAGTGCTGTTAATCAAAGTTCTGTAGCAGAGAAATCATCTATAGAAATCTAGTTCTGTTTCACTTAAAATTAAAGTTAGAGTTAACTTTCACAGTCTTGTACTAACAGATGTTATATACCACAACTTCATGGAAGATCTTATAGATATAAACTTTGTGATATAGAAATAAAACACGATATACAAGTATATATTGTTGACTTGTTTTATTGTTTTATATGGCTTATACAGCAGCGGGACTTGATGCAGTGAGGTGTACAGTAGGTGTGTGTGTGTGTGAGTCTGTGTGTGTGTGTATATATAAAAAGGGAGTGAATGGTCACCTGGTAACTAGGATGGGTAGGGAAGGAGAGAGAGAGAGAGAGAGAGAGAGAGAGAGAGAGAGAGAGAGAGAGAGAGAGAGAGAGAGAGAGAGAGAGAGAGTGAAGCCGGTGAGTGCTGTGTCGTACATCACCTGGCTCACACGTAGTGAAAGCTGGGTTTGCCAGCCCCCAAGAAGAGAGGCCAGCCAAACACAGCTTGATAAAATGTTAGCTCCTCTGCCATGTCCCACACACAC
Source organism: Panulirus ornatus (assembly GCF_036320965.1). Lineage (NCBI taxonomy): Eukaryota > Metazoa > Arthropoda > Malacostraca > Decapoda > Palinuridae > Panulirus > Panulirus ornatus. Next base: position 4,334,993 of record NC_092258.1, read on the forward strand.
ACACACAC
>NC_092258.1:4340000-4360000 GCF_036320965.1 Panulirus ornatus
AACGTCTGACTTCTCGCCAGTGTACGACCGTCGTATCTGTGCGAGATTCCTCCACTTCCAGACGTAAATGGTTAAACTGTGGTGGTGGTGGTGGTTTTGTGACGCGAGGGAGGGAGAGAACACGTGGTCGTCGGCGGGTGTTGGCGGCGAGGGAGCTGTGCGGGGATGGCCACCACCGCCGGACTGATAGGCTTGCGTCAGAATGAACTACATGTGTGCAGAATGCAACTTGTATTCCGTTACCGCGGAATTTAAAACTTGTCAACTCCGAGTCCCACCTGTTCCTGCCTCTCCCCCGACCTCTCACGAGCGAAGGACCCGTTCACAGTCGTTGGCGTTGGGTAGATCCTTCATCCCGCGATGTGTATGGTGAAGAACTGGGATGCTCAACGTCCAGGGGAGTGGTAGAAATGAGGGTAGTTGTATTTCAGCATGGCCGTGTGACCCGGGTCGTTGCGGACGTCAATGGAGAGCGTATGATTCTCTGTCTCTCTCTCTCTCTCTATCTCTTGTCTCTACGTTATCTCCCGGGGTTCTGGTGGTTGATTTAATACCTTATACGATTTAGGGTTTTACGATAACGTCAGCGGGACCGAAGGAGGCAAGTGGGGCGTCTCCGTTGGGGAAGGAGTTGGTCGCGGCGATGAGGAGATGGTCCCGAGAAGCTGGTGTGGTGGGAGCGGTAGGGTTGGCAAGCCTGGCGCTGCAGTTCTCCTCCTCCTCCTCCCTCCCTCCCGCGCTGACCCTCCCTGAGATCCCCCCGCTAACCCCCCCACTTTACCCGCCACAGCTCGTCCCCCCTGACCCCTCCCTCTCCCCCCCGCAAAACCCGCCTCATCCCCAGCTGCACCTCCTTAATCCCCCCATTCCCCCCCGCTATCCCCCATTTCTCTCCCCCCAAACCCTCCTTCTTACCCTCCTCCGTCTCCTCCTCCTCCTCCTCCTCCAGGACACCCCCCACCTTCATCCACCTCCCTCGTACTTCTTTTCCATACTTTGTTGCCTGATGTATGCTACCTTTCAACTTAGGTTCTTTATTGAGGAAACCGTCAGTTTTCATGGCATTCCTCCCTCCCCCCCATTCCTGAAACCCTCCGCGTACATTTGTTTATAGTATTTACACAAAGCCTCCTGCTGAAGTTCCTGTAGGATATGAAAATAGGAGAAGGGGGGAAAAAGTTATCCGTGTAAAATGCTAAGGCTCACTCATTACTATTCAGCGAGCAATCCCACTCGCCACTTCTTCAAGACCCATTGATTTATTTAGTTCGTTTGGTGGCCAAGAGATGGCAGCACAATGCAGGCTGATGCTAATTAACATTGCGTACGAATGAGCCGAAGAACACCGGCCTTTAGCAAAAGCATACGACACCGCCAGGCTTGTCGTTACGAATGGTATTATATATGTGTATACAGTCGTTCATCGGACCCCACTATAGGCGATTTGATCAATATTCAGATGGGTCGGTGGGTCTGTATCGAGCGTCGGGCGAGTTTTGGCGGGAGTTTTGGCAACTTCGGGCTGCGCGGACGCGGACAAAAAAGATGAAAGAAGGGAGATGCGCCTCGGAGAGTGTCTCAAAGAAGGGAATTTGAATCGATCCTTCGACAAAGAACATATTCCAAATCACCATAAGGGAGTGTTTTGCACCATGAACCATATATGATGGAGAGAGGAGGACGAAGAGGTGGATTTCCTTGACCAAAAATTGAGTTAGCTCTCTCTCCAGGGGGGTGGGGAAAAATGGGAAAAAATAAATGACACGAGGGTAGAGGGTTTGGGGAGGGGGTGGAAAAGGGGGGTGGGAGGAATGGGGATTAGAAATAAAAGTAACAAAATCGCGACTGCTTTTACCCAGGGACCAAGTTCAGCCATTTTCTAAGCGGTCCTACACTCGGGTTGAAGAGTCTTGGGAGCGGCCGTCCAGCGTCAAACAAAAGACTCAAGTGGTACTCTAAGTGTGAGGTGGACCTCCTCACCTCCCTCTAAGACAAAAGGGCCCTACCCTCGTGAGTGTCTTCAACACCTCTCTCTGTGGCCAGGTAAGTGATTGAGGCGACTCATCTTTGTGCTCATTGGTCGTTACTATCTCCACTGACACTGTGATTGGTTGTTGAATCTCCTTTTTCGGGGTGCCCCGGATACTCTCTCATGGACCCCAATTAGGGTCGTGGCCCCGGTAATGGAGACGTAACATGCGAGATGTGCTAAAGATTAACTCACAAGTCCTCTTCATAAGTTTGGACTCCGACCTGACCAACATGTTAAGGAGACAAGGATCCTGTACTGTACGTGTTGTGAGACGGTGGTGCTTGGAAAAGATTGGACTATCTAATGTCATCGTTTAAAGCTGTGGGCAGAACTCTTACATGCACAGTGTTACTGCTGGGACCTACATTTCTTCATTGACGAGTTGACTGAAGTGTTAATCTCTTGGACTAGTCTATTGTATACGTATGGGTGATGAGACAGCAGCAGGAACGTGCTGTCAATTATGTGATATTGAACTTCCATAAGCATTCACGTGAGTTAAAGACTCATGTATAAAGAACAGGATACGTGAAGTACGTGTCTCTACTTTATGCAAGACAAAAGACCAATGGGATAATGTTTGACCCAAGAACTGTGCCAGTGTTTAGCTAGTCTTAAGGACCGTAATTTTTTAAGACTTGATGCTATCAGAAGGAACGTGAGTTTAATTTCGCACCAACTCCTCCCAGGATCAGTACCGGCTTAATGTTCACCTCCTCAAGGGAGTTGAGTGTCGGAGGCTGCTGCTGCTGCTGCTTCGCCACCCCCACTCGAAGACGACTACCACCACCAACCAGCCACTGGCTCACTCGATACGAGCACCTTCAAGATGGCCGGCAGAATGACAAACTCCACGTCTGTCAAGGTGAGTGCTTAAGTCTGTGTTCTCCTGTAGGTTTATTTTACTCTCTCTCTCTCTCTCTCTCTCTCTCTGTCTCTCTCTCTCTCTCTCTCTCTCTCTCTCTCTCTCTCTCTCTCTCTCTCTCTCTCTCTCTCTCTCACACACACACACACACACAAGCAGCATTATCTCCTCAACTTCATGTCAGACTGGATAAGAAATGGTTTATTTCCTTGTCAGGCAGGATGTAAGGCGGGAAATATTTCACGCGTGTCACAACGACGAAACAAATGAATTCTGATTAATCTTTTAAAAAAAAAAAATTCCTGTGGTATTAGAAACCTCGGGAGGAGGTAAAGCCGTCGCAGCTGTGAGGTAACATGTCATATAAATCTAATTTCATATCCTAATACGTATTGCGTATGTATAGAAGGAGACCATTGTCCAACCATGAATACAAACAAACAAACATACACAGGTATATATATATATATATATATATATATATATATATATATATATATATATATTGTCGTGGAGAAATTCTGAATATTTCAGATCCTTAAAATATGCATCTAGTTTTTGACATTGTGATAGACATTGTGATTTATTAGGATGAGCAATTCTCTCATTAAAAAGAAAATGAATGGTAGTACTGAGGATTATGTATACGACATATATATATATATATATATATATATATATATATATATATATATATATATATATATATATATATATATATACAAACACACACACACACGTTTCTTATGAATCTTTCAGGCTCAGGGTTCGAGGCCCGTTCAAGGCAGTCAGCTTAAAGTTTACCCAGTTGCTCATTCTCCCCTTTGCATTGGTGCGTCAACCCTGTAAATCCAGGAAACTCGGTTCGAATCCCGTCCAGCCAATAATATTTGATAAAGTCTTTACAGTCACCCTCAGTTGGTGGAGTATGGGTTTCATGGTCTCGCTGTCCAGGGTTCGACTCCCCACCACACGACAAAGCCTTAATATGACGATATGCATATGCAGGAGCGGTTTGCATCACTACCTACGATTGACAGGGTCCCAGGTTCGAGTCCCAGACATTGCAGGTGACACACAGTAAACCTGACTGTTCTCATTCTCATGTTAAATAAATCTTAACACACACACACACACACACACACACACACACACACACACACACACGAGCCAACGTGTGTTGTGCTTAGGTGTGTGTGTGTGTGTGTGTGTGTGTGTGTGTGTTTATACACACATAGTAGAGACAAACATTCATACAATGTAGAATACAGGGCAACACGATTGTAAAACTCTTCCCATAGCACAGAAGTAGTAATCACACACTAAATAATCACAGTTACAAGCCTACAGTAGTTAGGGGCCCCACTAGTATAGAACTCTCTTCCCGCATAATACAGATGGGTCATTACACACGTGGGACCCCCACGAGTGTAGAACTATCTCACATTACTGTTATGTTTAGTGAAGAAGAGACGATCACACGAAAGCTTATCTTTATTCACATATCTGTCATACGTATCGCGCATGAGCATTGATAACTAATGAATATAAACCACAATAACATTTGAGAGAAACATACACACACACACACACACACACACACACACACACACACACACACACACACACACACACACACACACACACACACGCTAAAACTCTGAACCTCTCCCTTACTCCCTACCACGCCAAAATTCTACGGGAACAACCCAAAACACTTCACTGTTTCACGAGCTGTCAACGTTGCCATCAGTGACCGGATTCCATCGGCCATAACCACTTTGAAACCTCTCTCTCTCTCTCTCTCTCTCTCTCTCTCTCTCTCTCTCTCTCTCTCTCTCTCTCGATCAGGGAAGACCACCAGCCTTCAGTCTGGTTCTTAGACAATACCTTGTTTCGTGAGACGGATATATATATATATATATATATATATATATATATATATATATATATATATATATATATATATATATATATATTCCTAGATATCACTTGCCTCATGAGCACCTCTACGGCCCTTGAGTCATAAGCGGTACCCTAAGTCAGTTTTACAGTACAAAAAAAAAAAGTGTATACACATTGGAATAAAGAATATGGACTGCGGGTTTCTTCTCCTCACTCCCAAGGAGTTGTTATCACAGCATTTAGAAGTGATTCCATAAATGGACCGCTCGAGTTTGACGCTTTTTTTTTTTTTTACATTGTCTTAAAGAGTTTCTGGTCACCTTGCCTTACAAAGTCCATATAGATATATATATATCCCCGGGTCTCTGATCTCTTAATGGCTCTAGTAAATTTCTTCGAGCAGTCTGATGTTAAGATAGAACGTATTTTCCTGACCCGATTTGTCGTGCTTTAGGAACTGGTGGTTAAAGAAGGAAGAAGAATAACGAAATACGTCATAAATGTTCGGAGTTATCCCTCGGGATCAGTTTTCTACGGTATATCATTTCCCGGGTCACGGTGACCTGGGGTGGATAGAGGCGTCGGTGTATCGTTGGGTTATCTTATATCACTCCGTCCTCGCTGGGTTTGTTCCATTCCCTCCCTCCCAGCGAAGGGAAAGAGCGATGGCCCGAGTGACTCTGGCCCTTCGGGTGCCTCTCCGTAGGTCCCCTTTTTGCCCTCCACCTCTCCGGCGGACTACCAACTTTCCCTAGAGTTGAATTTTCGACCGATTTTTACTCATGTTGTTATTGTTTCAGATTTTTCAAGTAGAATCTGACCCACACACACACACACACACACACACACACACACACACACACACACACACACACACACACACACACACGACCACTTCAGAATTATTTCAGCGGCTATATTTGTATCCGCGACTTTCCCCCTCGAATTCTGGAAGGCCCTGGTCTGTATATCCCATTCTCGTCTAATAATAGAGGCGATAGCAACTCACAAACTTAAACTCATAACTTAAATCCGGTAAGTTACTTCCTTTTTTTCCCCCTCTCTCCTCCTCCTCTTCCCATTTTATTAACGATCGCTTGGGTAGATATTGCACTTATAGTTACGCCACGTTCAGAACGAGTATTGGGGATCTTTGGTACAACCTGTTAGCTTGACCATTTTAATTATATATCTATTTTAACCATAGCTCAGCCATTTTTTTCGTAGCTGCGGGCAAAGTGATTTCGCTCGAAAGCTAGTGGTGGTGGTGGAAGCCTAGATTAATATGACGGTAGACAATAAGGAAGAAAGAGCTCCTTCAGCTTGGAAACGAATCACAAAGTGTGATCATTAGAATCAGAGACTTGACATTTTCTGAGTGTTCCCTGGTGTTACGTGATACGTTCGAGGAGCTGATTAATTCCCTCATTATTATTACCTCACACATCTACTGGCACAGAGCTGACGTCTTACCTCACTGAATTCCAACACTCATTGTATAGTACGAGACAGGCTTGATTCGTAATAATAATTCCAATATAATTTCATCTGTAGGACATACATGATTAACTGGACTTTACTGGCTTTTTTGATATGACACACGTCTATTTTGAGAGGAGAAAACGCAGGAGGGAGTGTCCGCATCCGTCAAGGTCAACCTTGAGAGGAGCTGGGGTCATGGCAGGTCAGGGCTTTGTGACACAAGGCCAGCCACAGATACAGCCGTAGGGATACAGATAAGAGGATGTTTGAGACCATAGCTACGTCTGTTCACTTTTTTTGGTCTGGCTTTCTTCACACGGACGCTCACCCAAAAGGAGTTATGGACACAGTATACCAAAATATATCTTGACAGACAGACTCAAAGATGCTATGTACTGTACACACACGGCTATAGAGAAGAGGCTTTCAACATGTACGGTTGCCACACGAAGCCACGTTTCTTAATTCGTAAACATGACATCTGAGGGCTGGATGTGAGCGAATGAGGCCTTTTCGTCGTCTGTTCCTGGAGCTACCTCGCTAACGCGGGAAACAGCGAACGAGAAAGATAAAAAGTTGATATCTTTGAAAGGTGTCTTCGTATTGGGAGATGTACGAGGACTGATTCCATGTATTAATGTTCCTTATTTGTCTATATTGTTAAGTCTATGTCCCAAGATTGGGACTTATAAACGGAGTTCTTCCTCACACCAGCTGGCTCGTCATTACAACCTGCCCCAACAACCCTTGGCTTTCTGTCACAATCATAACTCGGTCACAACCTTGGCTTTGCATGATGACTTTTTTTTTTTTTCCTTCACTTTCCTGTGCTCTTATTTTCACCCAGAGATGATTGTAATTATAACCTCTGCATTGCCTGGAAGGTTATTATAACCCTCCCTTCACACACCTCAATCAACTTCCTCTCTCTCTCTCTCTCTCTCTCTCTCTCTCTCTCTCTCTCTCTCTCTCTCTCTCTCTCTCTCTCTCTCTCTTCTCTCTTTTCCCATCACCGTGAGTGTTACGAAGACATGTAACGGTACCGTACTTATATATATCTATATATCTATATATATCTATCTATCTATATATATATATATATATATATATATATATATATATATATATATATATATATATATATATATATATATATTAAAGCAAACTTTAGATCGGTAGAATTGAAAGAGATGTTCTTGCTGTGAACCTGTTCTTATGTGTGTGTGTGTGTGTGTGTGTGTGTGTGTGTGTGTGTGTGTGTGTGTGTGCATTATTTGGCACGTTTTCTTCATATAAGTATGTATGTGAAAGAGAGAGAGAGAGAAAGAGGGAGAAATTGAGAAATATATTGACTGACAGACAGTGAAGATTTGTATGCGAGAGAGAGAGAGAGAGAGAGAGAGAGAGAGAGAGAGAGAGAGAGAGAGAGAGAGAGAGAGAGAGAGAGAGAGATTGACGGAGAGAGGCAAACTAGATACAAAGATAGATAGGTAGAGAGAGGGAGAGGGAGAAGTAGAACGAGAGAGAGAAAAGAAAAAGAAATAGGGGAAGGGAGAAGGAGAGAGAGAGAGAGAGAGAGAGAGAGAGAGAGAGAGAGAGGAAGGCGGAGGAGGAGGAAGAAGAGGAGGAGGAGGAGGGGGTAGAAAGAAACGCTGAAGTTAAAGACGAGTGTTTTAACGTGAAGTCAAGATGGCCCGCCAAGATGGGCAAAACTTTTAGGGTAACACATGCAGACGACGCATCGCCCTCCACCCACTAGGGCCGTTCCTCCTTCCTCTGGTGGGTAGATGAATGATCCCCGAACATCGCAAAGGGTAAAGCAATACAGATGCGACGGGCTTGATCAGCCGAAATCTCATAGCTCTGGTTGAGATTTCCAGTGGGTATTCAGTGTCCACCCGAGTCATGGGTCTTAGTGACGGTAGATCTTTGATGAGCCTTCCAGGGGTGTCCAGGGACATGTCCGTCACTAACGGGACATTGAGTCTTCCAGATGTGGCCATGTCCAGGGACATGTCCATCACAAACAGGACATTGAGCCCTCCAGAGGTGGCCATGTCCAGGGACACGTCCTACCCTAACGGGACTTTGAACCTACCATGGAGGTTTCGAGGGACATGGCCCCCGCTCACTGGGAGGTGTAGGGAGCCTATCAATAGCGTCCATATCCCAACAAGACATGTCCCCCCCCTCTCTCTCTCTCTCCAGTGACGGCAGACCGGCCAAATAAACTCGCCAAAAAAAGCCGGGGTAGTAAAGTAACGAAAGAAAAATAAACCCTCCGGTAGAAATACCTCCCGAAGAATTTATTCTAAGAAAAACAAGAGAGAGAGGAAAAAAAAAATGATACAGAATTCTTAGACAAGATATGAGCGTGGCTGAGGATATTTTTACTGTCTATTTTTGCCTTGAGGCTTTTGTTAAGAAAAGTATCCCTGTGTTGTGTTTATAGAACAACGTCTTACTTGGTGCCTTCATTCATTTCCTTCAGTTCCTTCCTTCCACTTCATTCACTGCCTACCCTGAGGGTGATGCATAGCTATTGTGTAAACGCTCGTAACTAATGCTGTTCTTATTTCTTTTGTTCTAGTTCTCCTACTTCGTTAATTACTTTTTGTTTCAGTTATTAATTATCATTTGTTCCTGATGTAAACAGCTTTCAGTCATATACTGACATTAAGAGTTTTTATCATAAGTAAATTTTTCTTGACCAATATATATATATATATATATATATATATATATATATATATATATATATATATATATATATATATAAAACCTCGTTATTGAACGCTGGTTATTTACGTAGTTTCATTTGATCACCAAAGATGATTTTCCGGTTTGCTTCGATTGATGAAAATCAGTTGAAAATTGTTATTTGATAAAATTGATAATTTGGTGATATATCCAGCTACTTATATCCCTTAATTATAGATGTAGAAAGGTAATAATGACCATAAATTTTCGATCATATGATCGTAAAAGATGAATGAAGATCATAGTAGAGTAGTAGTTTATATAAGTCATATTGATATTATATAAACCATTTATCATTTCACTGGCAAAATGATCAACTTACAGAAAATGATTGGAATTGAGTATCAGCCTTATTATAGTTAGATCCATGGTATTTTTAACAATATCCCATCCATTATTATAGTAAGTTAGTGGCTGGTGTTCAAATCGCTTTGAAAGTATAGTCATCAATTATAATGATCTCATTACCTATTTGTATAGAGGGAAGAGGTCACTCTATACACTTGGGTTCCATATTTTATGTTAGGTTGATGTGTGTGCCACTGGTGTAGGCCAGCTGACTTGCCTCTGTTCTTATTTATTAACCGTTGATTTCCTTCAGCAGAAAGATGCATGAGCGCGAAGACGATGGGGGGAGAGAGAGAGAGAATGAAGAAATGGAACAGCAGAAGAGAGAAGGATGAAGAAGATACAATGAAAAAAAAAAGAAGTGTAAAGAAAATGTGAAGAAGAGAGAAAGAGATGGAGAACTTAGCAAGAATGACAAGATCATTAGACCAAGACCCCGTCGACGCAAAGAAAAAATTTTTTTTTACAGGAAAGAAAGTCAAAGTGGCAGATCTTCTCGCAGAACAACATGCTGGATCAAGACGAGATAAACGCATCTATAAGTTTAAGGCCTATGTAGCAGTGTACAATGTTATTCAAGAAGTACTGACCTTTGATTTCCAACATTATCTGTATAGCAAAGAGGATAAAAAAAATATATATATATATCACCCAGGAAAGATTTGTATAAAATACCGAGCAAAAGTGTGGTAACAATTTTTTTGTATAATACTAAAAAAAAAACGTAATTCTATTGATGATTTACCATATGACACAGATTATTTCATCATCAAACATCAGTCGATTAAACTGAAAAGTCGTGACCCTTTTTTTTTTTTATCATTTTGTTATCCCAGGGTTTGCTGAGCGAAAACACTCGTAATGCTCATTTGGAATGTATAGTTTTTGAGCTTTATGCATGTAGGATCCCTAATCTAAACAGGGTTGTGTATTTGATAACGCACTGTGTGCATAACTTGAGGCCTTGGCGTTGATTTTGGGCCGCCGAGGTTATAGCTAGCCAAGGCTTTGGTTGGGTTGGGTTGGAGGTTGGTTTGGTTTGGTTGGTTGGTAAGAATTCATGTGGTGGTGGTGGTGTATAGTGGTAGAAGCGAAAAGATTGGTTATTTGGTTAGGATGAATGACAAGACTTCTGTCTCTCCTGGCTCAGCTCGTCTCTCAAAACGCTCGTGATACAAGGCATGGACAAGGTAGTGTGTTGGAGTTACGTTTCTTGTACCTAAAGTGATGGTATGAGGAGCCGACTTGGGAGGGTGTATATGTGGGTGGCTTGACCTTTGACCTGACCCCTCAAGGGTCAAGCCAGAAGTCACGCCATCGTCGCCCAAGGGTCGTACAGTCGTGCTTAGGATGTTGATTTCCTGAACACACACACACACACACACACACACACACACACACACACACACACACACACAGACACACACACAGACACACACACAGACACACACACAGACACACACACACACACACACGGCTCTGCCTTCTTTCAATATAAATCACGTAATTCAGGAGAACTTGTGGGGTTTGGGGGGAGGCAAGCTGGGTAGACATACGTATATCTATTTTCTTTCAGTTTCGCCGCCAGACAGACACACATCTCGACGTAGTTGCAGGTCCTGGTCCTTCATGATTCTCCCGCCGATGTTGATGGCATTGATTTCCGCCATTGGCTTCCCCCAGAGCCGATAAGGGGGCGGGGGGGGGGGGGGGGAAGGAGAGTGGAGCAGGTGCTTCGGGGTCCTCTCTCTCTCTCTCTCTCTCTCTCTCTCTCTCTCTCTCTCTCTCTCTCTCTCTCTCTCTCTCTCTCTCTCTCTCTCTCTCTCACTGTCGCTCAGTTGGACGGGAAGGAGCATAGCCTTGCCCCGGGGGGGGGGGGGGGGGGATGGGGGAGATGACCGACCCTTCCCTGCACCCGAAGGAACTCGCCTTACCCTGCTCCTGTGTTGAGCGCGTAGGAAGTTCTAGACTTGCAAAAGAAAAAAAACAAAAACAAGATAGATTAAGAAAAAGATTGATAGAGGTGTTCATTTTTATCTTTCCCTCATTTCTCTTCTTCTCTTTGTTATTTATTTATATACCCGACATCCAAATGCACCAAATGTATATGAAGTTTTTTTTTCTATACACATTACCAACATAAACTGCACCAAATTGTTAAGTAGAATATGGCTCTCTATATCCCTTACTTTTAGAGTGAAGTTGTTAGCGTCCCAGGATAAAATTCTTCGACTTTTATTAAATTAACTTTGACGCATTTTGTTTCTCACAATATATATATATATATATATATATATATATATATATATATATATATATATATATATATATATATATATATATATATATAATGAATGTTACTTTTCTTCTTTGGGATAATGTTGATTTGATCTTCCTCACATGTTAACTTTTACTGCAGATAAAGCGAAACTCGTTAGCATTCAATAACAATATAAACATCCTCTCCTCATTTGAAGTGTCAGGTTCATGTAAATTAACATTATTACCATAACATATATATATATATATATATATATATATATATATATATATATATATATATATATATATATATATATATATATATATATATATATATATATATATATATATATCAACCAAATGGCGTCCTAGCTGAGACTTTTCGTTGTATATCAACTGACTGTTACGTTTCTTGTATCTCCCCTGATGATGTGATTATTACACGAAAGTGCACTTGGGAACTTTTCTTGTTTCATTTCCCCGTGGACTCAGCGAACGAGAAAGAGATGACATCATCGTCATCGTCCAGGTCTCTCTATCCTTCATAACGGAGCGTTTCCCTGGACTGAACCTCATCAGCCACATATTCATTGCACCAACTCACGGAGCTTGTCTTGAAGTCGATTTTGTAGAGTTAGGTGATGCAATGCACGTCATTCCTAAGTTCTCCCAGGACCACGGCATCATCTGCAAACATTTCGGGTATGAGTCTTGTGTGTGTGTGTGTGTGTTATGTGTTTCCTAGTGTGTATCGCCGTGTCTTCTTGCATTCTCCAGTGTCTTTAAGACATATAGGAAGTACACAGAAGATATATTACACTGTGAAAGACTTGTATTCATTGGTGTCTGTTTTACTTTCTTAATTTCATCCGGATATATTGAAGGCAGCTCTACCCTTTCGCTCCGTATTATATCCCATTCTAACGCACTTTTTAAGATATCTAAATAATTTAGTAAAAACCCTAAAGCTAGAAGCATAAAAAAACAGCTAATTATGCGCCTTTTATGCATTATATTTTATTTCAGCATTTCGTTTCGTAGTTATACGAAGTTTTCTGAAAACTTACATTTAACGAAAAAAGATTTATATATATTTAACATTACGGAAAGTATCATTTCCATACCTGGGGTGTAGTTATTATTAGGTCAACGAAGTCACTCGTGTCTTCACTACGCTGACACTGTGGTATATGTGAGGGGTATGGTAAATCCTTGTTGGTGATGTATAACTGGGGTTTGCCTATAGTGTATAGACGAGTAATATAGTTTGGAAGATTTATGGTTTACCATATGGTCTCATTTTTCTTTCGATTCTATAACATCGTTAGCGTCCCATTTTTAAATACCTGTTCGCTTTTCCCATCTTAGCGAGGTAGCGTCAAGCACAGACGATTATGCGTGCAGTAGGGGGAAATATATGTCCTTCGCCTCTGGCTTCCTTCTCTTCCTTCATTCAGTATGGGAGGCTATCCGTCCTTCCTCTTGCTTCCACCACCTATATTTTTTGGTCTCCTACGTAGGTACCATTCGCTCATCTGTAACAACAGTGTGACTTAAAGCACGATGAAGGATTTGTTGGTCGAATACATCAGTCGCTATTGAGAGAGAGAGAGGCTGTCCATCATTACACAGAAGTAGTGTGTGCCACACTATGCACACTGTCCGTCATTACACAGTAGTAGTGTGTACCACACTCCCAGGGTTTGGAGTCCAGTTCTTTGTCAGGTACGATTTGATCGTGTTAAGGGGCGGATTTATAACGGGGTCGTTTTGTGAATCTCTGATGTTCATTTCCTGTTATTGTCAGTCCAGTTACCTCAACTGGTTCACGTTTCCTGACTGGTTCTACGGCGGTCGAGTGGCCATATCTCTCTGTATTTCATAGACTCGGCAATGGTACTACACCAAGTGATACAGTGGATAATCTGTAGCCGTCTGTATTTTATGTATTTGCGGTAGTACAAGCTTTTGAATATTAGATAGATATAGGGACCGTTAGTTACTTTTTGATCATAAATTTCTTGTGATTATTCAGCCCATGTAGCGAATTGATTTATCAACGTTTTTTGAATACATATATTTCACATATTCACTTACATGTAGGCCTAGATCCTGTGTGTACAGGTGATATAGACGTGAAGAATCAGATCCTCTTTACATGTAGGCCTAGATCCTGTGTGTACAGGTGATATAGACGTGAAGAATCAGATCCTCTTTACATGCAGGCCTAGATCCTGTGTGTACAGGTGGTATAGACGTGAGGAATCGGAGCCTCTTTACGTATGCTGTCCTCACGTAATGCACAAACCTATTACCAATCCATGTACCATCATTCATATATGAAGGTATTCACATGCAAGTCTCGGCTACGGGGGAAAGAATCGGGATGTGGATGTGATGCTAATGTTGTTATTGTATTAATATCTGGATGTGAAGTGGACCACCATTCACAAGGTTCCTGATAATTAACTTTCGAGTTTTTTATCGCCACAGATGGACGTAAACTGACGGCCAAATATACAAGCATACCTGGCTAGCTGTACTTTACCACCCAGAGCTAATGTCGAGGATTGTCACGGGGAACAACAGGTAGCGAACGTTCACATGCTGGTGAAAAAAAAAAAGAAAAAGCCTCGAAAATTACATTCTGAGTGTATTGTGTGCGTTTGAGAGAGAGAGAGAGAGAGAGAGAGAGAGAGAGAGAGAGAGAGAGAGAGAGAGAGAGAGAGAGAGGGCGTCTCTCTCTCTCTCTCTCTCTCTCTCTCGGAATCCTTTTCTCACTTTTACCTTTCTCTCTCTCTTTTTTTCTCCCCAGACTAGATATTTAAAAACCTAGACTGGAGCGGAAGTTTCACTCAGATGCGTCGAAAGGAATCTGAAATTTGCAGTCAAAACTTTCGATCTGAAGGAAGAAAAAAAAAAAAGAGAACCGAGGTTTTTTTTTTCCAAATTTCATTCGTTTCATTTTGAAGAGTTTGGTCGATAAAGGAAAAGCATTTGATTATAAGAAAAACAAATTGACGTAGGCATTATTAGTTTGTATTCCTCTCGTGTGTGTGTGTGTGTGTGTGTGTGTGTGTGTGTGTGTGTGTGTATAGTCTCTACATTTCCTGTGGAGCTTTTGCCATTGCAAACGTCCTGTTTGTGATGGTGATATCTTTTCGTTAGATGAGTCAAAATGAACAATTATAAGCAAGAGTAACGGAGGCAGCTGTAGAGCATCTGGGATATGATAGAATGGTTTACATATTCATTGCTGACGATCTACACGCTTGGCTCGAGCCATCTATGCCAAATGGGATGTTTTGGTCCCAGCCTCATACCTGCCTCTGCTAGACTTGTATGATGTTCCTTAGCACACCACAAGTAGTCGAGACGTAGGTGTCTTTAAAATGAAAGTGAGAGGCTTGAGATATTAAAAGATGTAAGGGAAGGCAAGTGTGAAATCTGTGATGAGAAGAAGGATAACTGACGAAGAAAAGTAAGAGATGAAGAGTTCATGATACCTAATGACAAGATGGGGATATGTAGATTTGCGTTCATTGATCATCTGTTGTGGCAGAGGCTGCCTAGTGACACACTTGAAGGAAGATCAGTGTATTACTCGAGGCGTAGATTTGTCGTAGACTGCCAAGAAGTTAAACGTCCAGTGAGGAATTTCTGCATTGGTGATTGTAGTCATCCCTTTCATGACGTCTGCAAAAGCTCTTTCGGGTTATAGATTCTCAGTGAGAGAGAGAGCGAGGGACAAGGAGAGGTATAGATATGTCCCAAAGCAATTTCCTCTGCCGGAGTAAAGTGTAAGTCAGTGTACATACCAGGTAGGTCGGCCTGGACAAAAAGACAAAAGGTCAAATGTTGACTGCATCACCCGGAGGGACTGAGGGCCAGAAGAGTGAAGGCGTTTTCTAGCATTTTTCAACGCTGGTTTTTCCGTTCGCTGAGTGAGCAATAGTATGGCATCTTGGAAACAATCTGTTGCAGGATTCAGAACGAAAAGGATTTCCGACAAAATTCTCTTCTTTCACAATCATTTCTGCCCCTCTCGATTCCTTCGTGTTTGTTTTTTTGATCTCGCAACATTTCCCCCGTGTGCCATCTCTCTCTCTCTCTCTCTCTCTCTCTCTCTCTCTCTCTCTCTCTCTCTCTCTCTCTCTCTCTCTCTCTCTCTCTCTCTCTCTTTCTTCGTTCGGTAACATCAGAACCAATTAATTATTCATGAAAAAGTTGGTCATGTATGCTGTGTGCAACATTTGATAAATTTACTCCAAAGCATTAACAACTTTTCCTTTCCCTTGTTCTGAAGTTAATTAATATGTTGGCCATTTTTTTTCCCCCCCTCCTCTTCTATTTTCAGTTTGCAGAGAACTCTTCAAAAACAAAGTAATGGTCTGTTCCACAGTGGCTCTGCCTGGTGTCCAGAACACGCTAGTTAGATATTTGCCTCCTCGTCATACCGCGCCAAGAAATGTATTGTTTATCAGAGAGAAATATGCAAATTAGCGATAAAGCGTGAAATTATATGCCGTGAAGCTGACGTTTCCTCGCAAAATTTAACTCACGTCCCTGAAAATACAAGATACAGTTGTCTGGTTCAGAAAGAGCATGTGTTTGTATTCGCATAGTCACCGCTGTGTCCTGGCTCTCAGACATGAAAATCATTTACAGACTTTCCCAAAGTTTCCCATATTTTGTAAACGAAGAAAATAAAAAAATTCTCAGAGAGAGAGAGAGAGAGAGAGAGAGAGAGAGAGAGAGAGAGAGAGAGAGAGAGCTCAAGCACAGCTTTGAATGAATAAAGAAATGGTTGCAATTCTTATAACATGACGTAGGTAGGTTTTTTGGTTCTTTTAAGACAGTAATTGAGTTACGATAGGTTTTCACTCTAAAAAAGATATTCCTATAAACGATTGCAATCCTACATGACACAAGGCTGTACTTCACATGCTGTTGGGTAGTGAGTGGGTTGGGGTATGGGGTTTCGTGCCCACCTGCTCCACAATAGTGACACCTCATTGCCTTATTGATGCCAAGACGAACGCAGTTTTTCGTATTTTTTTCTGACAGTCGTGCGTATTTCCAGGCATACATATTTTTGTATGCATGTTCTTGTGTGTGTGTGTGTGTGTGTGTGTGTGTGTGTGTGTGTGTGTGTATGTGTGTGTGTGTGTGTGTGTGTGTGTGTGTATGTGTGTGTGTGTGTGTGTGTTTACCTTTTACACTTGTGTTGCCCTGTCTTTTTGACCTTGTATATATGTACCATATATTTACTCACATTCACACACACACACACACACACACACACACACACACACACACACACACACACCGCAGCCTAAGCGAGGTGTTTGTTTTTATGCATATTTCCATATATGTTCTGATTATATGTGTGGTTTAGCATCTATATCATACTCATATCATGCTAGATAAATCATAACATTTAACAACACCATTATGTAATGGTCCCCCACCATTATGTAATGGTGCCCCACCATTAAAAAGCAGAGGTAGAGTTATGAAGAGGTATTAAGTCTCATTTTCTACGAAATGGTGGTAGACTTGGGGGGGAAAAACAAAAAAATCTTTTCTCTTTGACTTACGTAAATGTGAGTCATCTGTGTTCCGTGATGCCATTGATCCAGAGCATTACGAGGTAAAGACCTATATTATGTTGATGTACGGTTGCAGTCAAGCTAAATTAGCAATTCTGAAACCTTTGTCCCAAAGTTGCACAGTAGAGGGGTACCTTGTCAAGGGTGGGGAAGTAAATGATCTCATTAACATCCTTTATACTACCCCCCTCCTCATCTTTTCTGTTTACCAAAGGGGTTCATTATCAAAGGGGTCCCCCATTAACCATATTGGTTGATTTATCAAAGAAAACTCGTTTAACAAAAAGGTAGTTATTTCTCTATACTCGGGTCGTTTATTCTTTTTTTTATTTCTGCCAAAGTTGATAAAAAAGATAAAGATGCATCAGTATTTTGACATTTTTCTCTTGACTTGCTGAATCAGTAACCATAACTATGGAAAGACCAGATAGACTGTATGATTATCTATCATGGGAGATGAGACAAATGATGATCAGCGTATTAAACAAGTCTGTATCGTCATTCACATACCGAATCAGGTCGCATTGCTGTTTACGACCGACGTATTGATGCGTATCGTTATTTACTCACGTCTCCACGTAATACGAAGTGAAATTTGTACTCGTTGAAAATATCATTTACTTCACAAACTCAAGGTTTAAGCGAGTGATGTGTCTGAAGAATATCAAACGTAAATGGAACTTCCGAATGTAAGCCATGATACTTGGTGAAGTCTACGTCGATTTGTGTGTTACAGGAAGACAGTACGTCGCTCAACCTTCTACCTTTGCATAGGTACCATATCATACAGATATGTATATACTCACACGTGCGTACACATTCTGGCCTACGCCAGGTACTCAGTCATCGGGAGGATGAACAGCTGGGTTGACTGTGGACCGCCATGCGGTAACCCCTGTCCCGAACTCGAACCTGATTGGTCCATATCCGGAGGTTATGTTGCACTAGATGGATCCAATGCGTCTGTGTGTGTATTTTCCGTTCAGGATTTATATCCGTATCCGGACATCTGTACCGGCCTCTGGGTCTTCGAAGATCGGATTGCTGGTGGACAGCACGATGTGGCAGTGCGGAAGAGCTTTTTACCTTTTCCTTTCTTCCGTACACGACACCAGTTCCTCGTCCATGTTCCTCATTCTTCCTCACTTGCTTTGAAAAACCGTGACTTCTTGTATGAGTTGTATGATGACACGTATCATGAAACTCATAACCTTACTTGTGATTATAGATTATAAATGATTGTTGACCCAACTTTGAATATTCCCTCTGAAGATCCTTATTTTTAATGTCATGAAGTTTATATATTTCGCTTGCTTTGTTATCAGTGTAAAACGGATTTTATCTTACCTTAAAAGGATCTTTCAGGAGAACTTGAATGATAAAGTTTGATAAGCGTATATTAAGTTTTAGATATTTATTTAATTGGATGTTTATTTTACTTTGTTTGATATGAGATCAACGAGTGTTAGCCAGCAGATTGAAAGTTTATTCTGTATCATATATATATATATATATATATATATATATATATATATATATATATATATATATATATATATATATCCAGGGATAAAGAAGGATAGAATACTACCCACATTTCCCCTGCTTGTCGTAAAAAAGCGACTAAGAGAAGAGGATGTCGGGAGCGAACTCTGGAAATCCCCGCCTTTTGTATTATCACATTCTAAAAGATAGGCGCACAGGAGAAGGTTTAGAGCCGTGTGTCTTTTTTTTTTCTTTTTTTTTCCTCGGAGGCTTAGGTACTGATGCTGCTGCTGCTGCTGCAAATACTGAAAAAAAAAAAACGGTGAGAGGCGAGAGCAAGTATACTGAAAGAGTGTATGATAACGCGTCCCAGTGGAGGAGGAGGAGGAGAAGAGACTACGCCTTGCGGTTGGGACCAATGCAAGCGTGAAATCACTTATGACTAGGATGTAACATAGTCAGTCGCTCTGTGCTCCTCGCGCGTTGCACAGACTTGAGGTTGTGAGAGGAGCACAAGTATAGGGGTTCTGGGTCTGCATAGCTAACCAAACACACACACACACACACGTATGTATACTATCAAAAGCCTAAGAGACAGTCTCCTGTATTATTAGGCGTGACTCTGGCAAGGATTCTCAATACAACAAACCAATCTAAGGTCACTCACTAATCACCTCGACCCTTGTTCTCCTTAGCTCTTACCAGCTCTAGCCGACAGATGATGACACGACCCCCTCCCCCCAGTAGCAGTACGGGTCGTGTGTGTGTGTGTGTGTGTGTGTGTGTGTGTGTGTGTGTGTGTTAGTGTATATACATCGGAATCGAAGCCATTGCTGCCCCATGGTGATGGCGGCACCGTCCAAACAATGGGGTTGGGTGATGCCCTTCGTTGCTTCCGCAGAGAAATAAAGAAAAGACGAAAAGAGTAGCGTCTCTTTTACAGCTGTGACACGTTCAGCTATTAACCGCTGCGGTAAGAGTAATGTTATTCTAAAGAAACAAATTTAGAATTTTTTTTCCTGGCACTTTGCTTTTTCGCGGGTCGAAAAATGTGTTTTTAGCCAATACTTCATATTGTTCACCTAGACTGCTGGACAATGTCCGTGAAAGACACGAAATTTTAATGGGATTTTTGCTGAAAATTATTTTTTCCCTCTTTATGCTTGTCACTCAAAGTTTAAGGAGAGAAAATTGGGGAGTCGATTTTGCTACAATATACACGAGTTGATTAGGCAAATAAGGAGTTTCA
>NC_092258.1:4362500-4390000 GCF_036320965.1 Panulirus ornatus
GTTGTCATTTCGCCCATGCGTGAAGTGGAAAAAAAATTAGACATGAACATTCATTCCGTGTTCTTTGACGCCGTTATAACTCGCAGACATTCACGAGGTTGTTGTATGACAAAGAGAAACATTACAGTGTTGTTAAAGCAAGATAGATTTATCACTATATCTGAATAAACATCATGAACTATATTGAAGCAACGTGCGAGCAGATTCAAACGAAAGTATTAGAGTCGTCAGAGATTATTTCTGGAAATGCATGACCTTTGAAACCATTTTGTTATTGTTCATATACTCAGATTTTCGAGAAGCCATGCCACGTGGACTGCTGCACTGTTTAAGAGCTGTGTTGTGGGGGAGGCAGAAGCGCTCATCCTCCGTGGGTAATGGAGACATTAGTAACGTACAGTGTGTGTGTGTGTGTGTGTGTGTGTGTGTGTGTGTGTGTGTGTAAGCAGGTGGGCCTATAGGGATGTGATGGGGTTAGATCCCATTCCGGGACTATCCCGCTAGTTAGCGAGGAAACAGTATTGGAGAGTACATTGGATTTGTCGAGAAAATTGTGGGTAGAAGATGTTTGATATAGATTGAGATAAACCGTATTATTCATTCATTTTCTAAACGTCTTTTGACACTTCACAAACACTTATACCAGATGATGTCTGATTCTTCGTGTCAGTAATACAACTTGGTGTCTATACGATTAATCTCTTGCAAGTTCAAGATAGAGAGATTTAAAGCCAGAAAAAAAAGATAAAAGAAAATAATTGGACAAAGGAATAAACTCATTTTCGTATATACATGACCACAGAAACCCCATTGGCCTCACTTATAAAGTCGAATTCCCTATTAACGAAAGACTCTCACAGCTCTGTTTATTTTCAGTTGTGATGCCTGCGTCAAAAAGTATGAGGGAAAACCTTTGGATATTAGAGGCGTATTGTATCGCGTACCTGTGATGGATGTTTACTGCGTAAACTGGGAATCGTAAAGTTTTTTTTTATTATGAATATACAAGTGGCTTACCAACTTGAGTAATACGCCGGGATATCCATGCGGTAAATTGCAAGTCAAAAACAGGCGAGTGATTTTAATGGTAAAGTCTATATAGGTTCAGCAGCGTTCACTGTGGGTTTTTACGTATTGGTAATTCTTTGCTTGCCGGGAAAGCGAGCTGAATGTCAGCGGCAGTCTGGGGTCTTTCGTTCCCTCTCGCAGGTCGAGAGCCCACCTTGAGCACGACGGTACGAGGCCCTGAGCACGACGGTACGAGGCCCTTGAGCACGACGGTACGAGCCTTGAGCACGACGGTACGAGGCCCTGAGGCACGACGGTACGAGGCCTTGAGCACGACGGTACAAGCCCTGAGCACGACGGTACGAGGCCTTGAGCACGACAGTACGAGCCCTGAGCACGACGGTACGAGCCTTGAGCACGACGGACAGGCTTAGCACGAGTACAGCCCTGGACGACGTAAGGCTGACACGACGTACAGCCTTGAGCACGACGGTACGACCCCTGGGTATGTTAGACCAGGTCGTCGACCTACTTTTAAGGGGTCGGTCAGGACACCATACCCATGGGGTCATTCCGTCATGGTAAAGGGTCGTGCCGTCGTGTGCTGGAGTCGTAACGTCGTGCTAAATGGTCGTACCGTCGTGTGCTGGAGTCGTAACGTCGTGCTAAAGGGTCGTACCGTTGGATGAAGGATGAGTTGACTAAATCTAACGGATTGGTGGATAGATGAGATAGAGTGTCGGGACAATAATAGATTGCTTGTAGAGTGATGGAGGATGGAATGAAATACAAAGGAGTATGTGGCACGGCGAGGGGTTGAAGGGGAATGGGAGGGAGGGGTGTTGGTGAAGGGGGCTGACGATGGGTGGTTAAATGGATGAGGGTATTGGTGAAGTGGCTGACACGTATATTCAGAGAAGTTCGACCCCGGGTACACATGACGAAGTCTCAAGGGCATGAGAGAGAGAGAGAGAGAGAGAGAGAGAGAGAGAGAGAGAGAGAGAGAGAGAGAGAGAGAGACCAAAAACTGGCTAGTTATCTCGTCTGATAGTTGAATAAGAGTTACGCTTTGCCTTATACAGCTGAGAAAGTGTGTACGTATCATGAAATGATTTGGGTCGGATCCGTCAGACATCCACCCACCCATCCACCCACACACGGGGACACCTGGGTCTTGTCAGAAGAGGTTAGAACGATGGAAGACAAAAAAAAAAAGAAAAAAAGAAATACATCCTAACTGTGATATTCGTGGCTTCGAAGATTACTGTCAGACACCGAGAACCAGTTTCTCACGCGAGATCTTAACGCCCCTTAAGACCATTCCGGGTACGATTACTCCGCCTTCGCTATCAGCTCTGTCCATGTAGACCATCGGATCTTGGCCCTTGGAGAGTAGTGCCAGGTATGGTATGGTGACCGCTGTGCAAACCCGTTTTCTTCCTCCTCCTCCTCCCTCCTCCCTCCGCCCAGACTGATATCAATTCTCTTCCCAAAGACAAGAAAGTTGTTACGTTTATCCGTGCGTGGACGCTCCCTCCTTCCCCCGGAGCTTCTTGCGTCTCTCGCTGGTTCACTTTCACCAGCATACCTCAGCGTTCAGTTTATACTTCGCCTGGTCAGCAACAATCTCTCACGGGAAAATCAAGAATTTTGTCTAGTAGGAGAATTAATGTAGGGTGTATCACCGAACTCAGTCGAAAGTATGGTACTTTATGATTTACGACTGATATATATGTAATTTTTGATCACCTCTTCATCAAAGTAATTTTTACATTGACTACGAAGCTTCGAGTCGTCTTAAAGTGAATTAGCTCCATGATTAAAAAGATTTTCGAGTACTTCTGTTGGTAAATTTGTTTCGTGTGATATAGCGTCATTTGCACAAAATGCTAGACTACAAAACCAATTTATAATCTTCATTTACGTATTTTTCATACTGGTAGATTTGCGAGCTCTGTTGAAAGATGAAAAGAAATACGCGTATTTTTGGAGAGTACATTTTGGAAATAAGTGTATGTAATTGTGCTCTATATGCTTCCAATGGTGACATTAGAATGTATGATTTACCGTTTAGATTCAGTCAGTTAATCGACTAATTCCTACTTTCACCATTGGATTAAGTATTGATAGATATAGTATGGCTGACCAATGAAATACCTTGTGGTCATATAAATATTCCAATATCGTGACATTCCATAGAATAACACTGCTCTTAGGCACTGTGGGTCATTCCTTCCGTTGCAAAGAAGGATTTGGATTGAAGCATATGTTATGATTAGCCTTATTACTTGAGATATATGTAAAAATCTGTTATATACTAAGCGGAGATAGTTATCTTTAATATAGTTACCCCTTAAGTACTCTGTGGAAGAAAATGGAAGAGGAAAAATATTCACAGAAAATGAAGAAAATTGGAGTGTATAGGATACTATACTATTATGTCTCATTCGTTGTGTTTCGTAGTACTTTCATTACTTATTATTTTCATTGCTTCAGAAAGCCACTGACTAGTGCTCTCACATGCTTAAAAGTATCATTTATTACAGCTACTGTTTCATCGGAAAAAGTTTGTTCTTAATGGATATTTGCTGAAAGTGATAGGAGTTAATTATGATGTTTGTACGTGAAAATGAGTTTTAAGAAATATATTAAGTCATCTAGTCATCAAACTTTTCTACAGCTTGAAGGGCTTTGTCTCTCTGTGTTTTATTATATGTTTGGGTTTTCAGATAAGGATATTTGATAGAAGTGTTGAATGATTAAGGGGACAGAAATTTCTGATTTGTATTCAGTGATAACACTGACTTTGAAATATATTTACGGTTGTCTTTATGCATTTGTATGGTTTTAAATGTCTCTATATTATATATTTTTTTTCTTTTAGACGTCAAATAAGTTTGAAAGTACTAAGCACATTCAAGACCTAATGAGAATATCTTATTCGTAAGTAAGTGTCTTTTAATTCCAAACTCACCATGGACTAGCTTATTTTCTGACGTTCTTAAGACACATACGATAATCAAAACTCAGACAGATCAAGAGGCAATAGAAAGAGAAATGAAGAGTTTAGAAGAATGGAGTAAGAGTTTGTTGCTGTCTTTCATTGTTTGTAAGACCACACAGTTTGGTAAAAAAAAAAAGGACACCCCAAGATCAGACAGCTATTTAAACGTGGGTGTGGTGGAGAAATCTGCACTCATTGCTCATGAGATAGCAGCTAGAGTTAACTGCAGACGAGAAATACACTGTGAGGAACTTCCCATGTATTGATATACACATGTTCCCGTCACCGAACGATATCGTAGTCAGACCCATAGTTGAATATACCCTCCCAGTGGTGGTGCTCCACATCTTACGCAGAGCAGCTTAGCTTATCTATCCTACAGTTAACTGTCACGACATATGAAGACAGATGCACAGAGCTTTGGGTCAGCAAGACGGAAGGAAGAGAAGGATTGGAGGGGATATGACTGACGTCTGCAGACCACTATAAGGAAACAAGATGATATCCTATTTCTCAAAATGTTTTTTCAAGCGCAGCGCAATGGGAAGTCGTATTCTCCGACGAACGAGACCAGGCAAATTGTATGCCATCAAAGGTGTTTGCCATTGGAATGCACACCCTAGACGGAGTAGTATCAGCGATAGCAATTGCCACTTTTAAGTCGAGATACTACGAATATTTTGGCGTAGTGCAAGGCTGACACACGTCTCAGAGGTGTGGAGGTTGACACTACAAAAGGATCTTATCTTAATCCAGTACTAAATTATTGATGAATAAGCAATACTGGGTACTAAACAGCCACTGAATTCATGGGACACGTACGAAGTCCCGTCTTGTACGAAAGACCTTCAGAAATCCTGTATTTGACCAGTTTTAAGGATTCATATCCTATTTAACCATTGCAAGAAACGAATTGAGATTTGGATCCTTCAAAGGGCCTGCGCTACAGAAAGTATCCCCCACACCTACCCTGTGAAACCTATACGTGTGTTTACTGGATGATGTCATGTATACATCATACGTGGGAACCAAAAATGTAGTCCTGATTCATATATATATATATATATATATATATATATATATATATATATATATATATATATGTGTGTGTGTGTGTGTGTGTGTGTGTGTGTGTGTGTGAGTGTGTGTGTAGATATGTCAATACATATTAAGAAGACTGCACCTTCGTGATGTAAGACTAGCTACATACACAAGACTACACAGTGACCCATAGTTATACACACATGATTAGACAGTGATCGCCAGATATATACACATGACTACACCATGATCCCTAGATATACACACATGATTGCACCGTGATCTCCAGATTTATACACACATGACTACACCGTAATCACCAGATATACACATGAGTATACACACTGATCCGCAGACATACACACAAAACTACACAGTGATCCTCCGATGTATACACAAGATCCCCAAATATACACACATGACTATACACTGACACCCAGATGTACACACACACACACACACACACACATATATAAATCCACATGGCAACCACTATTGCTTGGAGGGTTAGGGTACAGAAGAGAGAGCCTTATCGTACGGTTTTACGAGTGGTCCAAACCTATTACTGGACACAAAAACAGGAATCGACTCCCCCCTGAACCTGCTTCACCAAATAAACGGAACTCGTGTCCCTAAATGCCAAATTCATTTAAGGTTCTTCTTCTTCATCTTTTTTTTTTTTATTTTGCTTTTCGTTTCTTGAGGCCATGGTCCAGCCAGCCGCCAGCCACCACGACCCGACCGTCTTTGCAGGCGATCTAGTTGGCGAATGAATTCACAGTTTATGTTACTGTATTTCGGTGACGTTTTTTTGCTCAGAGGTGATGAGTGGGGGGTATTCAAACTGTGGACCTAGAGAGAGAGAGAGAGAGAGAGAGAGAGAGAGAGAGAGAGAGAGAGAGAGAGAGAATATGTGTTTGTTAAAGAATGACCATGAAGATGATTTTTTATTTTTTGGAAAATTGTTTGCATCTTTCCTTCATTTTTCTTTTGCATTCATTTTAATGAAAGTTTGTCCAAAGACAAATATCAGGAAAAAATAAGGAAAAACACACAATACGTGCCTCAAGATCAGGTAGGGAAAAATCCACAACGTACTCGTAGACCAAAGAAAAGTTTTATGTTGAAGCAGACAACGTCAGAAAGCCAAATAGATACTCGCGAAAGACACACAAAACACACACACACACACACACACACATAATGACAACATGTAGAGAGTGAGTGTGTTTGTGAAGGTATAGCAATAATGACCTCGATTAAGGGGAGTGTTCCATCAAGCCAACTGGGCGAAAACTGGAAAACGAGACTAACTGAAAACGAGACTTGGACGGTTATATGTTGAGAACCCCCAAGGCATTTGTTCATTGTCTGCCTTTGGCAGACAATAAACACATATGCGTTCCGGGGATGCATGTGTGTTTAGAGATACACATTTAAGAAAAAAAAAGAAGAAATCTGTTTCCATGGTATTACCAGTGTATTCTGATGCCTTAGCAGCAGTCTTAGATCTGTTCATACTTAAGAGAAGGAGGTTTAAAGAGATTTGATACTTCAGATAGAGATATACGAAGGCGTAGCAGAGGTCATGAGGTCATCCTGACATTAAGATGTTCCCCAGACAGATAACTGGGAGTGTTCACTTACGTTAGTGTATGAGATTCAGTCACTCATGCGTTTAACGAATGGCCAACGTTCCTCGTTAATACTCATATACCCACACCACTCGCTCGTCTCCTACTCGGAAATGCTGGTGGAAAGTTCGTGCATCGAGAAATCAGTCATAATGATGATGGTGTTAAAGATATTCTAACTCTACAGGAAGATCATGTCTCATTAAGATTCTTTTTGTATAAGAAAAAAAAGTCTAACCTTTTGTTAATATGATTTTGAACGTTGTCAGTGGCTCAGAGTATTAGTCTAAGCAAAGGGAACAACATTCTACTTTATAATCTTTTGAATTATGAGTCTTATAGAATTCCTGGTCTATAGTTATTCATAGTATAATTACAAGAAATTTACAGTTCACATTTCAGTCTGAGGTACACTGCCTCTCCAACCCGTCCTGAAAAGTCCGCAATGATTAAGCTCTTTTCCGCTAGATGAGATTTGACTATGTCACTCAAAATATTCAACATTTTCTTCATGTAATCTTGCCGATCGAGCGAAACACCATTACCACGACCAGGATTTGTGACGACCCGGAAAGAATGGCGAACAAAAAATGGGAAAGCTGCGCGAGTCCGTTGATGGATCGGGTAAGATGATGAAAAGTGGAGATGGAACGGACGTTTTTATTTTTGAAATGGATCTTGCCAAGCGTGTATGGTAACCTGGGAAAAGTGGTCGTGTCCTCCTGATGAGGGCAGGGTGGTGGGTCATGATTACTGCAGGGTATAAAGTGTATAGATGATTGCCTAGAATTAGAGGGAAATGTGTCCCTTAAAGGCAGGTTTGAATTTCCTTCTTCTTCCTTCTTCCTTCTCTTGTTCACCTTTCTCACCCTAGCGAAGTAGCGCCAGGAACTAAAGCTTTTGAAAGAAAAATAGAATCCACGTCTTTTTTTTTCTCTCTCTCCTTTTCCTCTTCTTGAGGTTAGAGATGATACAGAAGGATAGGATGTCCAGTTCCTCCTCTTGCATCTGCCTCTCTTGGTCACACTTTGTACACCACGAAGGCGATACGTGGGTAGTAATCTTTCTCCCTTAACCTACATGGGTAGTAATCATTCTCCCCTGAACTACATGGGTAGAAGTCTTTCTCCTCTAACCCCATGGGTTAACTCAGGCAGGTAGGCTGCAGAATTTTGACCATTAATGTTTAAAAAGTGGATCCCTTGTAGATAAAGAACTAGGTGGATTTAGAAAATGGAAAAGGGGGTGTGTGGACAAGTTGTTTTGCAGATAAGCAGATTTGAGAGAGGGTGTCCCGACGAAAAAATATAATCGTAAGCATTTACAGATTAGAATAAAAGCATATAATAGAGTTACTAGAAAGTATTTTTGAAAGCTTTGATGCTTTGTGTGTGTGTGTGTGTGTGTGTGTGTGTGTGTATGGGTGGGTATGTGTGGGTGTGTGTGTGTGTGTGGTGTCAATAGTTATATTTAACTAGTACAAGTGCATCACAGAGTGACTTAATTAAAAGGGCATGACTTGACTTGAATCAGCCCATTTTCCTTTACATTACTGGACAGGAAGATACACACACACATGAGTAAATTGAGAGAAGCTGTGTACTTGTTCCACTTGTATGTATACCCTTGTATGTAGGAGTGACCGAGGTGCTTCTGAGTTCTGATATGTCTAGTACGGATGTGTAATATATAAATTCGTGGCGTTTAAGAAGGTTTGCCAGAGATTGAGTTGTTCTTATTTTCACTACGACCGGCGAACTGGTTCTACTAGGTGGGGACGAGGCTGTCTGTTCTCCAACTCACGTTGAAAACCGACTGTGACACAGATCAAGGGCTCGTCTGCGGTGAGATTACGAGACACAGAGACGGACGATGGTCTCCAACAGTACAATTGAGGGACACGGAAGTGAAGGCCAAGAGCAGTGAGATTCTGAAACATCAGGATAGAGAAGCCGTCAGCAGTGAAGTCCTTACATGGAGAACAAAAGGTCAACTTCAGTGAGGTCAGTGGCTGGGGGTCGTATGACACTCCCCAACAGTGAGATCTATGAGGCATAAGAGTAACGATGACCCTAAATGAATGAGGTCCTGAGATACAGAGGAGGAGAATCGATGCATATTGAGATGACGTGACAATCTCATACGAACAGCTACAGTAAGATGCGATACGACGCGGAGCCTCAAAAAAATCAGGTCCTCATGAGGAAGACGAGAGAAATACAACTCTCACTGGTTGTGAGGAAATTCCCTCTGGCAACTGTTCATCAAGCGAGGTCCAAATTATACTGTCGCTGAGTTACGGCCAATAAATCCTTGCACGGGATCCAGTAGCCTATAATATGGCCGGATGGTAGGGGAGGAGTGCAAAGATCCAGTGATATTATGGCAGTGCATTAGGGAGGCGAGCTTGCATTATGGACAACACCTGGAGGAGGCGTAGCTGCTGCTGCTGCTGCAGGCGAGGCTCCATCACTCATACTTCGTCGTGGATCACGTAGCCCATAAGAGCACGTTGTGTCAGGGAGGCAGACGTCTGACAAGATCCAGCTGATAAAATGAGAATGAGAAAAAAAAAAAATGGGTTTATGTACGAGTGATGAAACGAGGTCAGTAGGAATAAGGTTGATTGATGTAAGGATTTGCAGTATACCTGCCTCAGGAGCCCTTCCTTACACTGCCACCACCAGTCATCGCTGAGAATACCCGTATCAGTATCCCGAGGTCCTGAAACAGACTCTAAGCTTCAGGACAGAGCGGAAACTGAGACGAGAGATGTCAAGGGCGATACAAGACGCTGTAATAATCTGTAATTTTATGAACAAGCGCATCCATAATGAGTGGGTCCTCCCACTTCCTTCGTTAAGGGTAAAGGAAAAACCGACATCAACAACAGCAGGGTTTATGAGTACCTGTGAAGTAATGATAAGTGAATCAAGAAAATGTCTGACTGCAGAGTTGATTGGAGGGAAGGTTGGTAGTGTAATGGTGGTGTCTTGTATCTACGGCGGGTGGGCGGAGGATCGGAAACATCTACGTATTGAAGGGAATGCCATATGTTCTGTGTCCCTCCTTCTCATCCACCCACTCACTCACTCACTCACGTCTCTCTCGATTGTATTGCTACGTATCAGATCACCTCCTCAACCTCTCTCTCTTCGTGCTGCTAGCAGAGCCAGTAAACACAATCTCCCAAGAATGAGTCTTAGGATCCCTTCACTTATTTCTAACATCGGAGTTTATTAAGTGTGTTTTGAAGGGGGGGTCAGAGAAAGGTCAAGGGTTTCTCTACCGACGGAAGCTGGTTGTCTGAGCAGGTCCCGGGGTTTCCGGCGATTGAGACACGTCGATTAAACGCCAATTAGGGAAATTCAGTGACGAATTGACGGTTGTCTCGTTCTGTGCGTTGTAGAGGAAGCCGATCGGCATGTATAGAATTTGAGGAGGTGGGTAGTTACGAAGTGCTATGCTACAAGGTCGTTGTGGATAGACAGTGGTGGCATGTTCTCTCTCTCTCTCTCTCTCTCTCTCTCTCTCTCTCTCTCTCTCTCTCTCTCTCTCTCTCTCTCTCTCTCTCTCTCTCTCTCTCTCTCGTCCTTAGCAA
The DNA here is from genome assembly GCF_036320965.1 of Panulirus ornatus. Lineage (NCBI taxonomy): Eukaryota > Metazoa > Arthropoda > Malacostraca > Decapoda > Palinuridae > Panulirus > Panulirus ornatus. The sequence goes on from NC_092258.1 coordinate 4,372,789, forward strand.
TGTTGTCCATGATTCATCGTCTCCGTTGTTCGTGGTCGTTACAGCAGGACCGATGGTGTCATATGGTACTTGAAAAAGTCCTTCATCCTACGAAGCGTCAGGATTCACGGTCTGTAAACAGTATTTCGTCGAACGTCCGTATCACTGTGGTCCGTACTAGCAACGTCCATGGTTCGTTATAGCAACATCCATGGTTCGTTATAGTAACATCAATGGTCCGTAGTAGCAACATCCATGGTTCGTTATAGCAACATCCATGGTTCGTTATAGCAACATCCATGGTTCGTTATAGCAACATCCTTGGTTCGTTATAGCTCCATTCATGATTCGTTAGGTTAACATCCATGGTTCGTAGGAGAAACATCCATGCATGGTTTATAGCAGCAGTACCCGTGGTTCGTTACAACATCGATGGTTCGTCAAAAACATTCATAATATCAGAAGCCACATCCATGGCTCGTAGCAGCTGCCATAACAGCACTGTCAGTGGTGCATGGAATAAGATGTTGGCTAGCAAACTGTATAATACAAGCCTGTTTACTACCACCAACCAAGCATCATCAAGACCCTAAACTATGAAGACATTCCGGAAGAGACTGTGACAATTTTGCGTCAGCGGTCGCATGTTATCTCAGCGCCTCCTTAGCGCTCGTAAAGTATTACAACCTTCGTTAAGTATTACAGGTTTTCTCTCTTTGAAACGTCTGTATGTTTTGCTAGTACATGTACGGCACTAATATGTGAATCTGTGATACCTTCCGCTATCATAGATCTCTCGAATGGAGCCACGATTGTCTGTTGCTGTTTTAAGTCTCGACCCACGTAAACATAAACTGTTCTGTCCTCCATATCACGTACACCTTCTTCCGCGTGTCGCGACTATTCTCAGCCGAAAGGGTTTTAAGTAACAATTTATTAATATATGTAAAAAAAAAAATTCCGTGCGTTAATGAACGCAATATATTGAATTATTAATACATTGTGTGGTCAAAAATAAAAGGGCGTAGCACTCACTCACTCTCGATTATGTACACCGCTGAAGGTGAACAAGAATTATAAGGCACCAGGGCACCGAGGTAGATTTTTTGCAGGTTAATCCACCCGCAGTAAAACGAGACTTAAAGCAACGAACAAAATCTCTCTCAAGGCCACATATACGGAACGAGAATGAGAGAGGTTATCTCTGAAGGCAATTGTTGTTGTTCTTAATCTTTATAGGCATCCTGTTTCTCTCACTTTTGGACCAATTCAGCGTCTTTTTATACTTCGATCTCGTGGCGAAATAAAGGACTTCGTACTTGCATTTCCGTCCGTGTAGATCGTCAGTTTTGTAGACTGTCGGTCGCATGGATGTTTTTAGCACCGTCTGCTGTATCGCAACACATCGTCTGGGGGTAATAATCATGCCCTAAAACCGGTAGAGCAGATTGCAGTTTTTAACTATACAAAAACAAAGTGAGAATATATAATTAAGAGCATATAAGTAGCGTATCTCTGGTCCAAGGTGAGGACCACGCCGCCCTCTAGCTCTGCCCTGTCTCGTTCCAACGTCGATTCGAGCAGCAGTTCCAGGTACTCTCGCGCCTGCGTGTATCTCCGTCGTCCTGACGCTGAAGCTACAACTCTCATGTTGTTGTAGCCAGTGTATACTTAGTATAACCACGAGGTTATAATGCTTATAGTAGATCTCGCGCATCACTGGGACTTCTTGCAATATATATATATATGTATACATATAGTCTCGTATCTCCAATGAGTCTCGAGGTATTATACCATACATCATCTCTCTCTCCCCCAGCCCTTCACTACACGAGAAGGAGAACGAAAGAAATGTTCGATGCACAGAAATATTTCCGACACCAAAGTTCATTTATGGTAAATAGCAACGTCCGGCTTGAACAACTTTTTTTTTCCTTTTTTTTAGATTAGGACTTTATCTATCAACAGATTTGTAAAGGTCAATCGTTCTTTTACACACACACACACACACACACACACACACACACATACACACACACACACACACACACACACACACACACACACACACACACACACACACGTGTACTGAGGTCGTACATTATCAAAATTATTTTTATTTCGCTCTTCGTAAGATATTTCTATAGCCATCGAGGAAGCTGTGTGTATGGTGTCTGCAGAGAGGGAGAGTAAACCTGTAATGAGGTTCAGCCTAGAGGCGAGGGCACTTGACATAGACAGAATATGAGTGAAAACACAAGAGGTCTTAGTGCCTTATACAGGATCTCTCATGGTGACCATGTACTGCGTCGGCACAGTTAGCCTTACGAGGAAAAACCCAGAGAGAGAGAGATATAGAAATAGCAGGTTATTAACTACTGATTTTAAGAACGATATTAAACAAACAAATGAGAAAATAATAAAGCCATGTTTATGAATAACCATTATGATGACCTCAGACGTAAATTATTATAAAGCAGAATATGTCTGGTCATAATTCTTCTCTGTGGTATTTACATTTAGCATAATAGGATAGAAAGCAAATTATAATATCTTTTGTGTTCTTGTAAAAGATTTAATGATCGTTTTCAGCGGTAGCAATTTGCATACAGTGTGTCATATCGCAAGCTTAATCCATTCATTAACATTTAAACTCAGTATATGTAAATAGATAATATATATATATATATATATATATATATATATATATATATATATATATATATATATATATATATATATATATATGTATATATATATATATTCGTGCGAAAGGTCATCCCCAAAATCAAGCTTCAACTTTAACGATCAACTCAAAAAGACAAAAAAAATAAGTAAATAAATAGATAGATAAATAGATATATAAATCGGCCTTCTCGAGGAAGGAGTGTATATGACACACACACACACACACACATGACGTGGACAGACTACCCGAACACCTCCACTCTCACAAGGCTCGCCTAAGTTCCTCTCTTACATAGACAACACCCAGCTCTCATCTGTGCAAAATTCACGCACACCCCACCTGGCTTTAAGCAAATAGTCCTCTGTCCTTTTGAACCGTAATATCAAACGTATGAATATTATCCATTCTTAATGGTATTGACATCAAAAGCAAACTACTCAGCCTCCCTCGAGACCACAATGTACACACAAGCTTCATCCAAGAAACCAGACTTTGGCCCCTCCCCCATATCCTCCTTCCGTTCCGTAACTCTGCGACCGTAAGCCAAAACAGGAGAATTGGACAAGGAGTGAGTACGCGGTACTTGACTGTTGCGCTAGGATGAAACAGTTATGAGGTTCCTCTCTCTCTCTCTCTCTCTCTCTCTCTCTCTCTCTCTCTCTCTCTCTCTCTCTCTCTCTCTCTCTCTCTCCAGAAGGTGTTTATAACACCGCTTGTAACTTATCTACCGCCTGCTGGCTGCCTGATCAGCCTCGGGTGAGAGAGTTGCTGAACCTTTAATCTTGTAAACACCTACCTCACTACCTCCTCCTCCTACCTCCTCCTCCTCCTCCTCCTCCTCCTCCTCCTCCTCTTCCGAGCCCTGACCCATCGTCCAGCTAACATAAGGTTGTAGTTGGGCGTAAGATAGCGTACGATGCAGGGCTGCTTAAATCGACCTAGCGGTATGTATGACTTGTCAAGAGTCGTCACTGTACGTGAAGAAGCGCTGAAGCTTATGAGAGAAGATCCAGAGGAAGGGAACAGAAATGTTGGAACCAAAATATGGTGTAATCTCTTCATACATGTGTCAAGTCTCCCTTCTCCCCTTGCAAAGATATTATTTAAACTCGCCATGACGTCGAATTGCGTTGAATGGGTGGTTCCCTACCCCCCGTTTTTTGTAATTAGATGATCGTTTGTATATTATCTTTGTTCCTGATGATGTTTGCCGAAGTCCCACACCGGAGTCTGTACCCACCCGAGTTATCAATATCACAATTTCGTCTTTAGTAATGTGGTCTTCTGTAAAAGCTTCTTTGAAGTGTTTTAATTCGTTATTGGTGTCAAGAGACAGTAAGTCATCGCTTCGAACTCCCTCGTAATTCATCGATGAAGACTGAACCGTAGTAAAAGCCTCTTAAAAGCCATCAGTCGATGCTCTGGCGGTCATCTCCGGGGTACTGGAAAGTCTTTCTTTAAGGGGGGCGTCCGTCAGAGGATGTGATGAAGTATCTGAGGTGTCTTGCTACTTCGATGTCACTTCGGAGAATCACGGAGGAGAACCGTTACTTCAGTGGTCCTTTTCTGTTATATCTAAACCCTTGGGATGTGTCTCCTTTATTGATCACTGTCAGTGAAAGTTTTGTTGCGTTTTTGAATTTTTCATCGAAAGATTTTGATTTGGATTTACGAAAATTTTCGTATGTAAAGCTCAGTTTTCCTAGAAATAGTATCATGTATTTCATTTCTTCAACATGTAATAGTTAATCTTTGTATTTCTTTTATCCCGGCTTCGTATGTAACACACACACACACACACACACACACACACACACACACACACACACACACACACACACACACATATTGCTATTTTTACTCTCAAAGCTAAATGAATGTGATCAGTCACCTCATTATAAGCCATGATAAAGCATCATGAGAATTATAACGTTAAACTGTTCGTATCCGTAAATGGCACGACTTTAATCTCATCTCTTTCGTCTATATTCCTCTTCCTCGTCGATGCCAGACGAGTTGTATGCAGTTAACTGCTTTTGTTTATTACGTTAACTTTATTGTGAAAGTAGATTTCTTCTTTTTTTTCCCCTCAGCATATTTGAATTATGCTGCATGTAAATACATGACCCTGAATTTATCATTTAAGATAAATTGTCCAGTTGTCATAAATTGTAGCTTTAATATACGATAGTGTTTATGATGAAGATGAAGGACTTGCAGTGTTAGGGATGGTGGGAATGATGGATACGATGGTACATATACATACAATGTTTATGGAACAGTGTGAAATATGTTGACGGGGGAACTTTTATATATGTATCGTGCGTCATGATCTGAGATGTAAATTTCTAAATTACTGCTTAAATTATAATAGCTGGATGTGTCATCCTCCGTTTTGTATATATATATATATATATATATATATATATATATATATATATATATATATATATATATATATATGCACATCTGTTGCCCCTATTCGTTACCTTGAATATATGCACCATTGGCCGTTTCTTCCGGTGTGCCATTATTGGCACAGATCAGCCTCCTCATGAATTAAATATTGCAGGTTCTTTTAGATGGATAAATGTGTTTTGTGCATGACCTGAAGTATAATCCACATACATGGTTCTTATTTTTACGATCTCTCTGGCGTACGTGGTGGAATGCAAATTAGAAAAAAAAATAACAGGTTTATTAACTTGGCTTCTACAATCTATTGCCTTCCTTCTCCATGTATGAATTTGTAAAACCCGTGTTTTACACTTAACATCTTGATATTACGAAGACAAAATTACTTGATTGAAATATAATGGAAAATTTACTAGAAGATTGAAATATAATTGAAAATTTACAAGAAGCATTTGATCATTTTTTTTTTATTTTGTCCTTTCCTCAGTATCTAATCCATGGAGAGAAATTTGATGTGAAGAGGTAGGAATTCATTTCGTCCAGCCAATAACGCGAATAAACGATCAAACTGACAGTTTTGTTGGTGGGCGGAGCTTCGAACACTCTGGAAGACCCGCCGAAGAAGCAGTTGTATTGATTCCAGAGAAAACGAAGTCCCTTAGGCTGGGGGACTATTAGGTATGGCGAGCGTCCGGACTAGTAAATGATTTTCTGTGATATTATTCCGTCGTTATTTGCCCAATACCTAATTTCAAAGTATGGATCCAGGTCATAAAGACTCTCTGAACTTACTCGTGGACATGTTTGACCAGTGTCTAGGGTGTGGTGATTTGAAAACACGGACTCTCACACTTACACAAGTGCTTCTTAATATATCACTGTGTACACTGAGTTGATACCATCGTTTCTGTTCATGGTATCGACTACACCCGTAATTGTTTTATTTCATACCATCCAGTTTCCGTACGTAAACATTCGCAACTTCATGGGTAAATGAAACAGACTTTATGTGATTAAATATATGCATTTTTAAATTGTTTTGACTGATTTGTATTCCAAAATCGATATATATATATATATATATATATATATATATATATATATATATATATATATATATATATATATATATATATATATTTATATATATTGCTAAATAGAAATAGACTTTCTCACCATTATGGTTTTACTAGCATTTTTTTCACCGCGCTATATATTTTTTTCTCTTTTTTTACAGTGAGGATTATTATATCATCGTCCATCACTGAATTATACAGCAGCGATAGTCTTTCCCAAAGCTAATTCTTGATTAATTGTATACTGTTATTTTGAAATATAGTACTGTTAGCCAAACATTTAAGATTATATTGGACGTATCTAAAAATTACTTATTTCTTATTTTCTGCACATTAGACGCATGTATTTACGGAGCTTCCCCGACATGGTTAAGGCGCTGTTTAAAATTAGTATATAAGTATTAGTAAGACAAGAAATAAAGTTTTAGGCATTTAAAACAAAATATCCGTTGAGTTATTTTGTTTACTCAGAGGTTCATATATACTGAACTAGTTCACTGATGTTATTATAGGATATATATATATATATATATATATATAGTTATAAACATATGATGCATATATTCATTTCTGATCTTATACATCACAATAAAAATATCGTTCAGCCGCTTCTGACCCAGGGGCTTGTCGTACATATGTTTACTTAATGTATTACTACTTCATCATATTCCTTACGTGTCCTGAGTTTTAAATTCAGAAATGAATATAGTCGTATATTATTATAACATGATAGAAAGAAAGTTCTGTAAATTAAGTATAACGATAGCGTACACACACACACACACACACACACACACACACACACACACGAGAAAAGGCCCCTCGAGCATAGAATTCGCTCCCCGTATAGCACAAGAAGGCATTTACAGATTGGGTTGAAGGAGTGTTGTGTAGTATTTGTATGGGTTACGACAATGTGAATATGTTCTGTCGGTGTTGCGTATCACTTCCCTCCAATTCAAGTGTTTTTAGTAACACGCTGTTGAATGAAATTTTCCTATGTGCTCCTTAGGGACTTGTCTGTATGAGAGAGTTTTAAGTTCAGCCACTCGGGTTTATTGATAGAATATTCCATTACTGGGAGTTCTCCATCTTTTTGAAGTTCATGTCTCGGTACTTCCTGCACCATACTGATATATATATATATATATTGGAAAGGATCACAATTTTGCGCGTGATCAAGATATTCTTATGAGTCCCCGGGGAAAATGAAACACGAAAAGTTCCCAAGTGCGCTGTCGTGTAATAATCACATCATCAGGGGAGAAACAAGAGAGAAATATAACAGTCAGTTGATATACATCGAAAAGACGAAGCTAGGACGCCATTTGGTCCTTCATGTTGTTTTTGTTCAGTAATCATTCTGGTCCACTGCAATTCTATGGGAGACATAAGCAGCACCACTGTTCAGTTCTTGTTGTTGTTGTTGTTCTTAGTTGGATACTGTTTTAATGGGCCGATGATAAACATACCAAGGCTTGCCCAACGTCGTACATAGTCGTATCGTTATGCTCAGGGAATTAAGAAGCTAAACTCATTAGAAAATGGAGACGATTCTTTACCGCCATCTGGAGCATTGTGGTCATTTGACGGTGACTAAGAATTTTTACTTGATTATCGAATGAACTGAAAGTTTATGTCCTCTGCTTATCACATTTGTGGAGGATGTTGATTTAATGATTTTTTTTTACTATAAACTGGTTAAACAGAGACAGTTTTCACATAGAAGATCCACTCCTCTTCGTCTTGTTATCTCTTCGGATGTAATACGATTATATAATGATCATCTTGTGATAATAGCAATAGACGGACTGCTCAAAAAGATTATATATATATATATATATATATATATATATATATATATATATATATATATATATATATATATATATATATATATATTATCCCTGGGGATAGGGGAGAAATAATACTTCCCACGTATTCCCTGTGTGTCGAAGGCGACTAAAAGGGAAGGGAGCGGGTGGCTGGGAATCCTCCCCTCTCGATTTTTTTTTTTTTTAATTTTCCAATAGAAGGAACAGAGAAGGGGGCCAAGGTGAGGATATTCCCTCAAAGGCCCAGTCCTCTGTTCTTCACGCTACCTCGGTAACGCGGGAAATGGCGAATAGTATATATATCCTAGATTCTCTTTCAGAATTCCTTTGCCGTTTTAATTAGGTAGAACAGTACGAAGCTGGAGGTAGATAATCAAAACATTCAACAAAGTGCGTTGTGTGAATTTTGCTCACTGCTATCCATGCTCCATCAGCCCGAATGTAGATACCCCCCCCCCCCCCCACCCACGAAATAATTGTGCTCTGCATCAACGAACGACCTTAAATTAACATGCAGGCTACCCATGCATGAAAGAGAACCTGTATTGGAGTGAAGCAGACATCTGTTAATTGATTTATTCCTCTGTACATCACCTAAACACTAATTAGATTCTTAACTATGGACTTTATGAACGTGGAAAACGAGTCCAGTTTAGCTACAGCTAATTCCTATCTTTTGCGAGTCATTATAATAACAACGCAGTTTGGTCGGAGGTAGACGAAGAGAAATCGAAGTCAAGATGTAGAATGTATATATTTATACACACACAGTCACTACGTGGATTAATATATACATCTACTATGTGGATTAATGTCGTCATAGTACATTAAAAGCAAGAGCAGTGTGTGTGTGTCTGGATAAATAGAAAAAAAGATCAAATCTTTCGTACTATTATTTCAGCTTCACACAGACAAAACTGAACGTGGAATTCAAATTCCTATGTCTTGTTTACTCGAAAAGGTTCCGGTGAAATTACAGTTTGCTTTACTGCAGGCAAAAGTTCATCCTCGCCACCAACACTCACTTAATGCCACTTAAATTTTACAGTGGATCTGAGGAGCGTTACTTTAAAAGTTACCTTGAGACCGAGAACTAGTGACATTTAGCAAGGCAGGATCGTTCGAACGCCTCTCTCCTCCCTGCCACAAACTTTCGCTCACGGCGTGTTTCACATCGCCATTTTTCGTACTTATCTCCAAACACACACACACACACACACACACACACACACACACACACACACACACACGGAGTAAATGAGGATTAACGAAGGATTTCTTGATTTGGTACATATATATGTTTATAATATCACTTGTTTTTCCTCTCGTTTCGTAGCCATGCTTAATACTCCATTGTGCGTTAGGTTGAAGCGAGGTGTGAATATTGAAGGAACGCATTCGTTGAATGTATCGTTTATGGGAAAATATGTAAGTTAATGGAAAAAATGATCTGTCGTAAAAACGCCGATCTCACGTGGCGCTACGGTGGACTTGTTGGCCGGCCAGCACGACCTGCACGACGCTGGAGCACGACGGTACGACCCTGGAGAAGCACCACGGCTGTACGACCCTGAAGCACGACGGTATAGTATAACCCTTGGATATGATAATAGCCTGGCCTTTGACTTGACTCTGTAGTCTCGAGGTTTATAATTAAGGCCAAACTGTCATCGTACTCACACGTTGCGTAATCCTTGTACCGTTCGTGCTCAAGGGTCGTGCTTAACGTTGCTCAACGAAGTGAGTGCTGAGGTGTCGTTTGCACGTACTGGTGGATGTTTGACGTTATCAGTATCGTTTATCCTCGTTTTCGTGGTACAGCGGACATGTCATGTCTCAAATACGGTCAAACAAAAACAACTTCTCTTTTTTCTTGTGAGGTAAATCAACTCCAAATCTGATCTCTAAACCCAAAAACATCTATTTTGAAGCCTTAGGGTTTTTTCGATAGCGGGTGCAAAAGCTGCCAAACGGATACATTCTACACAGAATCCAAGGTTAAATCATGTGTTTTCAGACTTATTCTTTTTCTTTGAGTTCCTGATCTGTGAATGAATCCTCATGTGCATATCCTGCTAAGATCATTATCCGTAAAGATTCGTTTATAAATTGTCAAATTTGGTCGATGGTGGATGAGGAGGAGGAGGAGGAGGAGGAGGAGGAGGAGGAAGACGAAAAGTCGTCGTGGGAGAACTGACAGACCCAGAGAGGAGGGGTTGTGTTTGAACAACCTTGTCTCACGTTCACCTCACTCCTCCCTCGTACAGGAACTGAGGACAGTTTACTCCCTCCCACTTAGTAATAGCGAGGCGAATAGTTTTTCGCTTGTTCATTGCATTCCTCAAGCCACACATTACTTCTTATGTATCCACACATTGCTTCTTATGTATCCACACATTGCTTCTTATGTATCCACACATTGCTTATGTATCCACACATTGCTTCTTATGAATCCACACATTGCTTCTTATGTATCCACACATTGCTTCTTATGTATCCACACATTGCTTCTTATGTATCCGCACATTGCTTCTTATGTATCCACACATTGCTTCTTATGTATCCACACATTGCTTCTTATGAATCCACACATTGCTTCTTATGTATCCACACATTGCTTCTTATGAATCCACACATTGCTTCTTATGTATCCACACATTGCTTCTTTTGAATCCACACATTGCTTCTTATGTATCCACACATTGCTTATGTATCCACACATTGCTTCTTGTGTATCCTGTAAATGCCTTCAGTGATTCGTAGATTTCATTCTACATCCTCTCCACGCTATTATATCTTAGTCTTGGTAAACAAACACATCAAGAATGCCTTTGGGTAACAGTGTATCAGTGATTGACTCCCGAATCTCAAAGCGTTTCACCTTAAGTTATGGCCGACGCCGATGCCAAGCGCCTCGCCTGATATTACGGCATTTTCTGAATCTCATCATCAGACTTGTTATTGCTATTTCGTTATTACCATCCTCCTCCTTAATGATGGAAGTTCTCATGGATCCATGTGTGTGTGTGTGTGTGTGTGTGTGTATGAGAGAGAACTAGACTGCGCACCTGGAACTGAATCCCTGCGCTAGTTAACTCAAGGTCAGAAATCTCATTCAAGGGATTGTCTTAGTGTCTCAAGTAGGAAGAGAATGTTTGAACGTATAGTCCTCGCCTGTTGCAAGTTTTCCTGGAGTGTGACGATTTAAAGTGACGTCGGCAGTGACTTATAAAGGACTCGTATTAACTTTTTTTTTTTTTTTTGAACTTGATCTGCCGTGTTTTAAATACTCTAGCTATTTTTTTTTTTTATATATTTTGAATTTCTGTAATGCTGTTTGCATTAAGTACCTGAGATCGCATCTTTGGTTATCCATGTAGAATTCCGAAAGCACGAACCTGTTCGTTACTTCTCGTTAATTCGACGTTGTGCGTCACCCTCTGCTCTATGTTCGGTAAATAAACTGTTCGCTGAATTATGAAAACATTTGCCCAGGCCTGATGTGAGTGTATATATTTAAGTTGTGATGAAATTTAAGGGGGGGACTGTTCTTGAGAAGTTGTATTACATTTTACATTTTCTCATAGGGCTGCGAGGGGACTTGTGTGTATATGTTGTGTTTTAGAAGATATGTAGTGTATTATGCATGTTCTGTGAGTGTTGTGTGTATATGTTGTGTTTTAGAAGATATGGTTATCATTCATCATCATCATCATTATTATCATTATTCATCATCATCATCATTATTATCATTATTCATCATCATCATCATCATCATCATCATCATCATCATCATCATCATCATCATCATTATTATCATTATTCATCATCATCATCATCATCATCATCATCATCATCATCATCATCATTATTATCATTATTCATCATCATCATCATCATCATCATCATCATCATCATCATCATCATCATTATTATCATTATTCATCATCATCATCATTATTATCATTATTCATCATCATCATCATCATCATCATCATCATCATCATCATCATCATCATCATCATCATCATCATCATTATTATCATTACTCATCATCATCATCATCATCATCATCATCATCATCATCATCATCATCATCATCATCATCATCATCATCATCATCATCATTATTATCATTATTCATCATCATCATCATCATCATCATCATCATCATCATCATCATCATCATCTATCACCATCATCATCATTATTATCATTATTCATCATCATCATCATTATTATCATTATTCATCATCATCATCATCATCATCATCATCATCATCATTATTATCATTATTCATCATCATCATCATCATTATTATCATTATTCATCATCATCATCATCATCATCATCATCATCATCATTATTATCATTATTCATCATCATCATCATTATTATCATTATTCATCATCATCATCATTATTATCATTATTCATCATCATCATCATTATTATCATTATTCATCATCATCATCATTATTATCATTATTCATCATCATCATCATTATTATCATTATTCATCATCATCATCATCATCATTATTATCATTATTCATCATCATCATCATTATTATCATTATTCATCATCATCATCATCATCATCATCATCATCATCATCATCATTATTATCATTATTCATCATCATCATCATTATTATCATTATTCATCATCATCATCATTATTATCATTATTCATCATCATCATCATTATTATCATTATTCATCATCATCATCATTATTATCATTATTCATCATCATCATCATTATTATCATTATTCATCATCATCATCATCATTATTATCATTATTCATCATCATCATCATCATCATCATCATCATCATCATCATCATTATTATCATTATTCATCATCATCATCATCATCATCATCATCATCATCATCATTATTATCATTATTCATCATCATCATCATCATCATTATTATCATTATTCATCATCATCATCATTATTATCATTATTCATCATCATCATCATCATTATTATCATTATTCATCATCATCATCATTATTATCATTATTCATCATCATCATCATTATTATCATTATTCATCATCATCATCATCATCATCATTATTATCATTATTCATCATCATCATCATCATCATCATTATTATCATTATTCATCATCATCATCATTATTATCATTATTCATCATCTTCATCATCCTCATTATTATCATTATTCATCATCATCATCATTATTATCATTATTCATCATCTTCATCATCCTCATTATTATCATTATTCATCATCATCATCATTATTATCATTATTCATCATCATCATCATTATTATCATTATTCATCATCATCATCATTATTATCATTATTCATCATCATCATCATTATTATCATTATTCATCATCATCATCATCATCATTATTATCATTATTCATCATCATCATCATCATCATCATCATCATCATCATCATCATTATTATCATTATTCATCATCATCATCATTATTATCATTATTCATCATCATCATCATTATTATCATTATTCATCATCATCATCATCATCATTATTATCATTATTCATCATCATCATCATTATTATCATTATTCATCATCATCATCATTATTATCATTATTCATCATCATCATCATTATTATCATTATTCATCATCATCATCATTATTATCATTATTCATCATCATCATCATCATTATTATCATTATTCATCATCATCATCATTATTATCATTATTCATCATCATCATCATTATTATCATTATTCATCATCATCATCATTATTATCATTATTCATCATCATCATCATTATTATCATTATTCATCATCATCATCATCATCATCATCATCATCACCATCAACATCATTATCATCATCATTCATCATCACTATCATCATCATCGCTATTATCATCATTATTATCATTATTCATCATCATGATCATTATTATCATTATTCATCATCATCATCATCATTATTATCATTACTCATCATCATGGTTATCATTCATCATCATCATCATCATTATTATCATTATTCATCATCTTCATCATCCTCATTATTATCATTATTCATCATCATCATTATTCACCATCATCATCTTTTATCATTATTCATACGTTTTCCCATCACGCTCTCGCGACTGACCAACCGAACTGTTTCTAACTGCTGATGATTTTATTCATTCTTTTTATGTACTGATCATTTACACTCTTCCTGTTAGGTTAGGTTAGGTTAGGTTAGGTGGTGGTGAGCTGCAGGATGACTGCAAACAGGACCCGCGACGCGTGTGCATGACGAGACATGCACACAGCCACCACCACAGCCACCACCACCACCACCCTCCTCCCAACCACAGCCCAGTGGCTTCCCAAGCCAGCCACCCCTCCCTCTTCTTACGTCACTTTAACCCTGCAACACGTTGCATGCTTCTTGCATCATCGTGCAACATGGTGGGTGCCTCTTGCATCACCATATCACACACACACACACACACACACACACACACACACACACACACACACACAAGCCATACGTCACCACAACCTCTTAGAACTGCTGCCCAACCCCACCGCCACCACCCAGCCTCACTTAGGACGTCAGCATCACGCCCTAATTCAACCCCAGCACCGGTCCACGTCCACCCCAGCACCGGTACACGTCCACCCCAGCACCGGTCCACGTCCACCCCAGCACCGGTACACGTTCAACCCCAACACCGGTACATTCACTCACCGGGTTCTCTCTCTCTCTCTCTCTCTCTCTCTCTCTCTCTCTCTCTCTCTCTCTCTCTCTCTCTCTCTCTCTCTCTCTCTCACCTATCACACTATGTCCTCCAAGCCTCCTGCTGGTGGGGGGGGGCGGCGTTCATCCTTCCCTCCCAAACGCCCATCAGTTATGTCCTACCTTGGCCGCCCGCCCGCCCGCCCGGCCCGTACCACAGCGGCTGGGACGATGATGGCTGATGGTGGTTCTCCTTGAGTGTAAGGTTGAAAATTAAAGTGACTTGGAAGTGTTCAGGTGATATTTAGGTCGACGGTAAAATATACTTATTATCCCCGTCTCTCTCGCGCATGCGGAGGATTGCGCTCAACCTTCTCTCCGTCTCTTTGTCGTAAAGTTAACTACGATATGTCGTACGTTTATGGTTGTGTTTATCGATAAGTCGCAAGGGGATTGTCGTTGCGACACTTCTTCGCCTTCGTAGTGACCTGTACACAAACGTTCGTCAGTCGTAGCGCCTTGGATAGGCTATGTTGGGTACCTGTTGCTTCAGATGTGACCATAGATTAACAACAGCTCCTCCGTTCACCTGTGTCGAGGCGAAACAGTGATGCCTTAGATCCAATGTGTGTGTGGGTCATTAATAGCTGTCTGTCTTATCTTTAATGATGAACGATGTGTAACAAACGAGTTATGAACCTGAATGAAGCATCGACTGTTGTTCTGTGATACGTGTTGTAGCGTGTAACGTGTGTGGTGACCTGTGGGTGTGGGTGTGGGTGGGTGTGGGTGGGTGGATGGGTGTGTGTGATCATGTTTTTGATTATTATTTGTGTGTTAGGGGCGGCGCCTCGTTTCTTAACCTTCGATATATGAAACATGTTATTACTCCCATGTATGAATGTATGTGCACACACACACACACACACACACACACACACACACACACACACACACACACACACACACACATACACCTCCCAGCCTAAGGCAGGTGCCCATTGATCGACCAGCCACGAGAATGAACACTTGGGTTGGGTTTAGGCCGACTGCCACGCCTTAGATCCGAAGAATATGTATCACACTTTATTGCCACCTGTACGAGGGAGATAGAAAACGAAGAAAGTCAAATCAGCAGGAAAATGTGACCCCTAGGTGTTGGGATGACCTGTAACCACACGCTGTTTGTGCTGGTCGAAGGAGGAGTGTGAGGAGGAGGATTTTGTTGATGGTCGTGGCTCTGTAGAATGAGCAAGTCTTCTCACACACACACACAGTCAGTACGTGCGGAGAGATGCGTAGAACAAGGCAGCGTTCCCGAAGTCTGGAGGAAGGAAGGCAGGAGATGTTATCACCTTGCTAATATAGACGTCGAGGGGACGAAACAGAATGTTATGAATTTATTGACTGCATGATTTAAGAAACGAAAACAAAAGAGCATCATAAGGCATTGATTAAGATCAGACATGATAGAATATGAGACTAATATGGGATAATTTAAGGGAAGAAATTCGTTCTCTGGGTCAAAAGTCAAGGATGTAATGAGGGTTGAAAAAGGACAGAAAAATGAGACGAGATTGAAAAGCCATACTTTTGTTTCAACAGAAACCATTTGATGAAAAGAGATATGGAAAGAAGTTGATATGGTTTAAGATTGCATCTCTGTGGGACAGGAAGAAATAGTTGAATAATATATGAAAGAGAATAAGATGTATGTCAGAATGGAGGGCAGGCCAAGCGTATCCCCATAGTTATCTGTACTTTTTTTCGCAAAGGAAGCCATGGGAAGGAGGATATGGCGTCTGTGGATACATACGGGAACATAAGAATTCAGGAAACAGCGAACAGAAAATTAGTCGGATTTTGACGACGTTCCTTGCCAAACAGTCATCACTTATTAACTACATTTCTTGTCGAGGCAGAATTGAAACTGTGTTGATGTGGTGGTGGTGGTGGTGGTAAAAGATTTAACTTTAAAAGACAAATCCATCTTTCTGATTATTTTACGTGTAGATAACACAGTTGTGAGTGACAGTCACGGAAAGATAAAATTACACGCAGATGAAGAAATTGGGAGGCGATTCTTGGAAAAGTGAATACAGACGAACGCAAGATGTTTGTTTGAGATATGCTAATGTACGTGGGATGAAAAAGGATAAAGACAAAAGAAAAATTGATTTGAAATTGAGATGGAAATGATGCTAACATATTTTTGGAGAAGGTCCTGAAACATTTGTATATTATTGTTGAAGCTTGAAGGTAGAGGGGAAAGGTTAGAATGTTGTCTTTGTCCTCATAGACAGCAAAGTAGGGTGGTTGGTATAAGTTAAGATGGGTGTTCGAGAAGAATGGATGGCGAGAGGAATTTTTAGATTCATTTCTCAGGAATTGGCTGACGTATTGAATCAGGATCGCCAGAAATGATGAGACGTGAGGAACGAGGAAAAACGTCGGATCGACTCTCTTAAACCCATGTCAGAGTTTAAGAAGACCCAGTAGTCTTAAGCCACG
>NC_092258.1:4392500-4440000 GCF_036320965.1 Panulirus ornatus
CTCCTCCTCCTCTTCCATCATCACCATCATCTTTTTATTATCATTCTTCTTCTTCTTCTTCTTCTTCTTCTTCTTCTTCTTCTTCTTCTACTTAATTCTTTCTTTCGCGCGCGTAACTTACTCTGAATCCTCCCATATACTCCTTCAACATTTCATTTACCTTCTCGCATTTCTTTCCTCCCTTTCCCTTACTCTATTCCTCTCCTCCTGACGCGTCCCATACCCTCATCCCACCATTCTCCCCCTTCCCCATCAACTCCACCCCCCCCCATTCCCATCCCCATCACTCTGGTCCCTCCCCCCCTCCCCCTTTTCCTTTCATACGTGACATTAACGCGCATGACCGCATGACACCTGCGTAAGCAGTGAGGCGATAAACTCTTAATTTACTACGCCTCGAGGTGATGCTTTTGTGTGTGTGTGTGTGTGTGTGTGTGTGTGTGTGTGTGTGCTGTGAGGTTCATTTATCATAGGAAAGGCCATTTACGGTCTACCTGGCCATTCTTTGTGTGAGTCGTTCTAATTGGCATTTTGTCTCTTTTTTTTCCTCTTTTTTTGTCTCGTTTTGTGCCAGGTTAACTGTTTCACTCCATCATCTTGACAAAAGGAAAAAGAACATAAGACAAAATACCTGGAGGAGGAGAGGGAGTGATATGATAAGGTATATGATTCTAATTAGTAGTTGCTAATAGCCGAAATTATATAGCGTTCTTTTGTGGATTCATTAGCAGATCAGTTTCTGGACTACTCGTGTGTGTGTGTGTGTGTGTGTGTGTGTGTGTGTGTGTGTGTGTGTGTGTTTTTCCCTCATTCATGAGTTTTGAAGTAGATGTCGTTAAGGGATTGGTCGTAGTGACGTGGCAAGTTTTATAATCTGGTCATTTCTTGCTGATGTAATGAATCACTGAGTTCAAAGTGGACAAAGAAAACAGATAAATTTTCTGAAACATTTAATGTTTGGCTTTAGTGCATGTTCAATAGCATTTTTTCTGTCCTTCTTTTGCATGATTTATTGGAATCGTCATGGTAATGATACTGTCACTGATTAATATCAGTTTTGATGGGCTATATAAATTGTGTATATAGTCTTAGAATTATCCTTAAAACCTGAAGGAAGGAGAAGGAGTAGTTAATGAATTTTCGATTGGTGATTATGCAGTCGTTTGACGCTGACTGTTTTAATGACTCTGGTAGTTCATTAGACCTTAAGGCCAAACGACCAATTAACCTGTTTTACTGCATTTGCTTCACGATACAGTTTGCTTTAACATCCAAGGCTACCGGGCATCAGGGAGGCATTTTCATGCCACAGGGATGAAAGAAATGCGCATTGTAGATGGCTTTGGTGTTATTATCATTGAGGCCTTATCTCTGAATTGGTTATCAGTCCTCGTTCGCGATATGGAGTGTGTGTGTGTGTGTATATGTGTGTGTGTCCTCTTGCCTCCCCTGTTTCCCACCCACTTTCGCGCCGGAGCATATTGGCACATCCCAAGACACCGGCACTTGTCCATGGTAGTAGACGGGTGTTCGAAGGAGTTAGGACACCCGGAGCATTATTACAAAGCGTTTAAACCAAATATCTTTCTTTCCATCATGTCTCACGAAGGAGAGTAAAGCGTCTATTTAAGGCGTGCCATCTGTTTCGAAGGCGAGGAGAACGAACCAAGCGGTTTGAAACCTGGTCCGTCCGACCCACGTATGAACACTTTTCGAAGCACTTCGACCCGAGGTTCCAAGACTTGAGCCTTGGTATGGCGTTATGGGAGAGCATGATGGACGGGTCCTTTTGTGTTTCTCCGTGTGAATTGATGGAGATTAAAGTGATGGAGAGGATGATGGAGATTAAAGTGATGGAGAGGTTGATGGAGATTAAAGTGATGGAGAGGATGATGGAGATTAAAGTGATGGAGAGGATGATGGAGATTAGAGTGATGGAGAAGATGATGGTGATGATATTTTGGTGACCGTCTGTGATGTATGATGGTGATGGGTGATGAAAATGCTGCTATTAATGGAAGGTAAGGAAAGTGAAAATGAGATGCCAGATGAAGATAATGATAGTGATGATGATGATGTGGAAGATGATTAAAGATGCTTTTCCTACTGATTATAGAGAGGGTAATTATTATCATTATCATTATTATTATTATTATTATTATTATTATTATTATTATAGTGTCATCATTCTTGTTACTGTTATTCGTAATTGTCAACACGTCTCAGAAAACGCTAAGACCACTCGTTTTTTTGCTCAATTTTTTCTTTCTTTTTTCTCTCTTTTTTTCCCCCTCAGTTTTATTGAACTTGTTCCTCGGGTTCTGTATATGGCGTCCAGATGAAAGTCTTCCAGTAGAAAGCGACTTACTTTTAGCTCTGAATACCGACCCTGTTCCTCCATTTTTTTTCTTTTTTTTTTACTCGACTGGAGATTAATATTGTGGTTCACGTAGTGCTCCGTGGATCAGTATATTTTCTAATTATTCCCTGACCTTGGGGGTTTACCTGGGCGAAACAAAGAAATAATGCCGTAAGTTCTCTTGGGATTTTATTATGAACACGGGTTCTGTTCGAAATAGAAAGAACATGGAGTTGGTATACACTACTACTCACAGATCATAGACATTACTCCAATAAAACTTACATAAATGTCGCTGCAGATGGTGATTTATTAGCTGTAGACTTATTTCTTTCGCTTTCATTCATTTTTTTTTACTCATTTTGCCTCAGTGAAGCGTGTGTACGTGTTCCCTCATCGAAGGAGTCTCCATGACCACGCCTCGAGAGAACATGCTATTTACAAACACGATCCAAAACCATTTAGTAATGTGAAGGCAACTTTTACGAAGTCACTGGGAAGACAATAAGGCCTCTTCTCTTGATACGATACATTCTTTTTTTTTTTTCTTTCGTATCTTTTATGACCACGTTTCTTCTTTATCTGGTTGTCATATATTACATAATTGGACTCGGGTGTTAGCCATGATGCCAGATGGGTAGGAGTTGGGGGGAATATTGAAGACTTGAAGGCGAGATCAAGGAATTTGTTCTACTTTACCAGCCTCTCTCCACAGAAGAACAATGATGGACCTGAGTTAAACGTTGTCAAGATCTACAGAGGAGTATAGAGTCGTGGGGTCTTGCTTTCGTTCCCGCGTTTTACTCGTAACTGGACGCATCAGCGTTCATAACAGGCAGCGCTATTAATATCCATCATTAAGAGAGACGGTGGTTACAGTGTATCACAAGAACATCTGAGAAGAACTGTACTATGCAGTTCCTGTAGCTGAGATACGTAGCTCCTGTATGACATCTTGAAGGTTGCGTAACTCCTTCATAAAGAGAAATACTCATACGTGTAAGTAAGGTAATCGTAGGAGACTGTGAGAAAGAAATTGAAGGAATGTGTGTGTGTGTGAGAGAGGGACTTGGATATTCGGCACTGTACCTAACCTGTCGCCAGTGTCTCTTCCTTGGGGAATAATAATGGAGGCGAAGTGTCTCCAGACAAGAATCACATTCAGGTTCGTTGATCAGGAAATATTAAACCAACTGTTTAAAATCCTACATTAGAATACGTTTCCCAAGTATGTTTATCGCGCTTACAGAGGCACAAGGAAGTATTAGTATATATAAAAGAGATACCAAAGATGCTGCTGGAATTAAGAGAACTGATTTGCATAGAGAGGGTTAGAGGCCCAAAAATTTGTCCACCGTGGAGGAGAAAAGATTAAGTAGTGACTTGATCGCAGTCTCCAGGTTTTCCAACCAGTGTGATAATGTCAACAATGATCTGTTCTTCGAAAGATGCAAAAATAGACCAGCCAGAGGCCACGGCATGAAATTGAGGAAAAACATTTTTAGAAAAGATTTAAAGAAGCTCTTTTGTGTCATGTGAGTCTTTGATGAATAGAATGATCTAACTAAGGCAACAGCGACTCTTGACAATGTACAGACATTTTAGAAATTTGTACGACAGTAGAGGAATGTTAAGAGATGTTGTTGCACGAAGATAGAAGTCCCTCAGTTTACTGAAAATTATATATAATGACCAATTGGTAATTACACACATAATCATACCCACAAGAAATAGTCACATACACACATGATAAACGTATAGTATGCACATGACTCAGGTTGTTACACAAACACACACACACACACACACACACACACACGCCACGGTGGTTCAAACAGCAGTGATATATTTACGAAACGCAAGAATAAATAATGGAAAAATCCGGGTAAGTGAAATAATTAGGGATTCACGGATATTTCTTTTAACTACTTAAGGTCATATTTTCAATCGTCTTTGGTCTTCAGTGAATAATAGTCTTACAAGAAAAAAAAAAGATCTTATTCGAAAAAGTGATATTTGATACCTTTTACTGATTAAGACTTTGACTTCATCAAGTGAAACTTTCGAGTACCCAAGTCTTTCATTCATATTACAACTAATTACGTTATGACCACTTGATATGACCATTAGTATTTCTTAGACAGTATGAGGACTGTTTAAAAGTCATCATTTATCAGGATTCGTGATTCAGTCGAGTTGAATTCAATTACTTAGCGAGATTCATGAGCACCTCTCGCCTCGCTGTGAGAAGGGCAGGTGAGATTCGTTTGATTATGTATTCCACTCGGGCCCTCACAGGCGCGTGGAGGGAGTCATGATCCGGTGGCAAGCGAACTGGTCGAGTAACTTGAGATTTGATGATGATGGCGGCGCTGTTACACAGCATAGCGAGTGACCGAGAGATCAGAGGTTGTGTAGGCTCTTCCACCACACCGAACAGATGACTGACGATGGTATTTACTGACGTTGAACGCATGGGAGACGATGATTCGCTGACGTATTCGACGACGCTGACAAACAGCAGAGTTGGTAACCGACTGACGAAGCCCCAATAAAACTGTCGTGCCGGTAATGAAGATCCACCAGACTTCAGGAAGAAGGGAGAGCAAGAAAGAAAAGAAGGCTATGGCATCTTTACTTTGCCACATCTTACCATTTACATGGCTCATTACTGTTGAGATATACTGCCATGAGATGTTAAAGACCATTGCAGTGTGCTGCCATGAGCTGGTGAAAGCCAGTGGGATGTGCTGTCAGTGGCTCTTGAGCCACTAGGATGTGCTACATCGGATCATCAACATCTCACTTGTGTTATAACTTGAGAACATACATCGTGCAGTATCGTTGCAGATTTTATTTTCTTAACTTTATTGTATTAAGTATTTTCGGCTGTTTTTTTTTTTTCTTCTTTTCACCGAAAACTTCATTGGCAGAAAATACCACCTATCATCTCTCACGAGAATCGTTAAGTCCCAGAAGAGCAGTTTTGAGTTAAATGATCTTGTGAGTTCAAGAGACAAGATCATGCATGAGTGTGAAGCTTGGCTGACACATGTAAGCTGGCTGGCTACCTGAGGCGTTTTAAAAGAACAGGTTCAGGGAGGAAGATTTTCTTTTTTTCCCAAGACGGGGGGTTGGATATTGTAGCATTTATAGAGAAAGAATACGTGATAACACAGTAGGATCATAGCCTGCTTGGCTATCTTGGTGTGTACTGTATTCTGAGACGCCAATCAGTCTCACAGCATGGACATCAAGACAACCATACATACATTACCGTCACCATAGCTTCATCATCATCATCATCATCATCATCATCATCATCATCTTCATCATCAGCCAACAGCAACGTTCCTTTGAGATGATAATCATCACCATCACCAACGCTTTCATCACCAACGCGCTCACCATACGATTCATCATCTCCAACACCACCATCACCAACAGCCTCGGACAACAATGATTGTCACCTTTTGGGCACGACGGTACCATAGTTCATTCTGGGATCCATGGGCCTGGTCGTTAAGCGTCTCCACCTCCAACTTAATTGGTATCGGTTCGAATCCTGGTGTTGGAAGGATATATATATATATATATATATATATCATATGTAGTGTTTGGTGGTGTGTGTTTCTGTACGTCAGCAGATATAAGCATTTGCAAATTTATCTCTTGAGTTTGCGTGACTGTCTCATAATAAGTTTATCATACTTTATTATGCGCGTATGTATGTTTCTTTGTGAGCATCGGGAGTGACTCTGTTTTGTGTCTTGCCGCCAGTACCGCTGGATCCTTCCAGCACAGGTTCCACTGGTGTGAGGAGAAGAGTTCAGATCACATCTTTCCATTTTCTTCGAGCGTCAGTCATTGCCCCATTTTACGATCCCTTCCCACATTCTTCTTAAATCTTGCAGTTATTACCGAAAAGATCTATATACCAGTGTCATCATATTTTCATTCTTTCGAATCCGCATCGTAAGATGATGAAACACACGATCAACAGGTGCCGAAATAATGAAACACACGGTCATCAGATACCGAAACACGTTTCGTTCAAGTACGGAAACACAATTTTTCACGTCAAATGATAGCTCTAGGATAACAAACGATGCGGGTTGAGAGAGAGAGAGAGAGAGAGAGAGAGAGAGAGAGAGAGAGAGAGAGAGAGAGAGAGAGAGATACACATTGACATCACTAGGAATAATCGCATTAGATGTGCTCATAAAGTAAGAGAATGTGATTATGTATATATGTATATATGGACTCGCAGGGAAAGTGCAATTGCTGAGGTAACCTGGTGAAGGAGTGTGGAGGGAGAGGGGGAAGATGGGGTGAGAGCCGAATTGAAAGATCATCCTGACCATTGAAATGTGAATGTGTTGGGGGTTACCTAAGCTCACAGACCTATATATCCTCTCCATTGTCGTCTCCTTCTCTTGCCTCAGCCTCGATCGAATGAGTCGCTGTTTTTTGAAAGTATCTCATTTGACACGAATTTTCTCCCTCCCATTATTTTTTTACTCTTTATCCATGTACGTGAATATATATAAGTGCGGAGAATTGACGTAACGAATATATATACATACACACGTCGTTTTAATACGTCGCTTTAGAGTGTATAATCGTGTAAGAGGTTGTAGATTTTTATCTTAATCGATTTGAGGTGGGGAAATTATGTTGTAAGATTGGTGGGTTGTGTTGTGAATCACTCGTACCTGAGAGAGAGAGAGAGAGAGAGAGAGAGAGAGAGAGAGAGAGAGAGAGAGAGAGAGAGAGAGGTTTTTTGGGCTGGATTATACCGAGCCAAATGCTAATTGGTTGACCACCTGCCCCTTCTCATGCTAATTCTGCTTAGTGTACGGATTTTAATGAGATTTGCGTTGGTAATATACACAGCAATAACTCGTTTTGTGGAGGTGGTGACGCTGTAAACCGACCATGTGGGGATTAAAACGCTGTCTGGTCAACGGGGGTTTAGAGAGGAGGAGGAGGAGGAGGAGGAAGTGTGTGTGTGTGTGTGTGTGTGTGTGTGTGTGTGTGTTTAGCCACGCCGGAAAGAAGTCTTGATAATAAACACTGTGGGAGACTATAAACTCCACAATCTTGTCTAAGGCTAGGCTGGATCCAGGTCACATTGTACCCTATACCAATACTGTACTGTGTGTATCAAATCCACCTCTCCGTACTCCACCACCTACCATGACCAACACTACTGTCATCCACCAACACCATCACCACCACCACCACATCTGCTCCTCCTGACCACTACTTTCTACGAAGTAGATCGTGCAGCATAACAAATTAGTACTACTACTACTACTACTACTACTACTACTACTACTACTACTACTACTTCTACTTCTACTTCTACTACTACTACTACTACTACTACTGCTGCTACTACAATTAGTACTACTATTTTTACTGCTACTACTACTACTACTACTACCATACTATTAGTACTACTATTAGTACTACAACTATTAGTACTACTACTATTTGTGCTACTACTACTACTACTACTACTACTACTACTACTACTACTACTACTACTACTACTGCTACTACTACTATTGCTTGTGTTGCTACCACCACCATCACTGCTACTAAAACTGTAGAATTATATCGAAACTGAATGTCTTGAACAGAGGAGAGCGTTGGAGTGAGCGTACCCAACCCTGATATACGAGCAATAAAGAGACCGCAGACACATATATCAGGGTTCCGCAGCAGCCTGTATGGGTTCCCTCATTGTTTAGGATGCGTTCCACAATGCTACGTCCGTGTTGCGTTGCTCAGAGGGTGTGAAGGTTAGGTCCCCGACATATTATCATAGAACGTACCTTTTTGCCAAATAATAATCAATTTTATTTTTGGGGGGATTAAATTTGAGTCATGTGGATCCATCGGAAATGTCAATACTGTAATAGAAGTATTTCCAGATTTTTAGCAAAGATTTAACGAAATATATTACCTTTTGGAAGGGGGGCTGGGCTTAGGGTACGAACACACGAGAAATTAGCCTTAAAAAAAACAAACACATACGTTGCTAACATAGGTTTATATACGCTGACAGTTATATACACATGTAGACGAGCTTGTAATGTACATAGTTGATAGATGTTGCCCAACACTCTCACCTATCTGCTTCCAAGCAAACACCCTGATTAATTGAACGTCTTTGTTGAAGGCTGTTGTCGTATATATGATAAACACCATCTGTTGTAAGGCAATATATATATATATATATATATATATATATATATATATATATATATATATATATATATATATATATATATATATATACATATATATATATATATATATATATATATATATATATATATATATATATATATATATATATATATATATATATATATAACTTTTTGAAAAGATGTGTAAATTAAGTAAATAAACTTGTCTGGTTAGCTACGTACAAAATTGATCATTCGTCGTATTAAAATTTTTTTTTTCTTAGCATCATTTTAAATCGTTTCCGTCGTGTCCTCCC
Organism: Panulirus ornatus; assembly: GCF_036320965.1. Taxonomy (NCBI): domain Eukaryota; kingdom Metazoa; phylum Arthropoda; class Malacostraca; order Decapoda; family Palinuridae; genus Panulirus; species Panulirus ornatus. Next base: position 4,401,377 of record NC_092258.1, read on the forward strand.
GAGAAACGAGCGCTTGAAATCTCACCAAGAAATCATTATGATAACTAAGGTTCATGAATATACCCGAAGAATATGGTAGATGTGACAGATTAGCTTTTTTCCAGAATGTTCCAGAATGACACTAAGTTCCACCCCCCTTTTTCATCTTTTTCATCTTTCATTAATATGATCGTTTTTTTCTTTTCCCTTTTTTTTTTCCAGTAATATTTCCTGTTGTACCAGACCCCATTACATATCCAGCTTCAGAAAGATATATGATAATTGAAAGGTTTAGATGAAAACGTACAGACACAGCTGCAGATTTATATATATATATATATATATATATATATATATATATATATATATATATATAAACACCTATGCGTTATGAAGGGAAACCAGTATATCTATGTGTATATATATATATATATATATATATATATATATATATATATATATATATATATATATATATATATATATATATACATATATATATATATATATATATATATATATATATATGAGAGAGAGAGAGAGAGAGAGAGAGAGAGAGAGAGAGAGAGAGAGAGAGAGAGAGAGAGAGAGAGAGAGAGATTATTGCCACAGAGGAATCCATATTTCCCTGCCACGTAGATATATGTGTATCGTCAGTTGAAAAGCTTTGTGGAAATCATTTAGATGTGTTTGGCTCGTGTAACTGTACGTGGACAGATGCTTTGTAAATGGATCGTAATGGCGTTACCACACCGCTGCCATCAGTCATCATAATTGCTTTGAGAAGTGTTGGCTGCTCTGGGGGGAGGGGGAGGGGGGAGGAGGAAGAGAAAAAAGATATAGAAGAAAATGGTGTGAGATGACCAGATTGTGATCTGTTCTGTCATTCAAGAAAAAAAAAGAAAAAAGAAAAAGAGAAGAATCTCGCCATGTAGAGTGCGTTTACGTCAAAGTCGAATTGGGTTATCACACATCAAGAATGTTGATGGTTTACAATACTTAGACTTGCAGGCTCGTGTGTGTGTGTGTGTGTGTGTGTGTGTGTGTGTGTGTGTGTGTGTGTGTGACTTGGAGGGTCGTATATGTACCCGTGTCTATCTAGATGTCGCCCGGGACCAGCAGTAGTCGTAGTATAATCGTAGGGTGCAGGTGGTGTCGTAAGGGGAGGAGGAGGAAGAGGAAGGGAATGAGTGAGAGAGAGAGAGAGAGAGAGAGAGAGAGAGAGAGAGAGAGAGAGAGAGAGAGAGAGAGAGAGAGAGAGAGAGAGAGAGAGAGACAGAAGGGCGTGTTGGGGGTGTAGTATAAGGGGGATGAGGGGAGAGGGAGGGAGGGAGGGAGGGTGTGTAAAAGGATGGGGGGGAAGGAGGAGGGGATGATGGGGGGGGGGGGGGAGGGCGCTTGACGTTTGCAAGCAGCTGTTTAGTTGTTGATGACTCTCGTACTAGCTTGTTGACCTCGCTAGCCACCTGTCCAAACCACTAGCAGACGAAGGCTGAGGAAGCATGGGCGGCGACTGGGGGCGGTGGCGGAGGTGGTGGTGTTGCAGGCAAAATACCGAGGGAGTTCCTGATAGCCCATCTCTCTCTCTCTCTCTCTCTCTCTCTCTCTCTCTCTCTCTCTCTCTCTCTCCACACCCCACCCATCCCCTCCCTATCCCCAGTCTTATCCCCTGGACTTCCCCCTCTTTTTTTTTTTCGTTTCCTGTTCTGGAGGGTAGCGCCCCACCTGGCTCACTTAGGATGCATTTGTAGGTACTGGTTGGACGATGGCATCCCTCACCCCACGACGACACCACGACAGCGGCCCGGCCACTGCTGCATAGGGAGGGACAAGTCAGTTCTTAATCGATCGAGATCCGTCACAGGAATTTACAACGGAAAGTTGCTTTTATTTTTTCGTAGAAAAGAGAAATGCCGTTAATGCTGCGGTTTTTTTTATTTATTATTATTCTAGATACCATGCTCCGTTTTTTTTTTAGATACCATGCTCCGTTTTTTTTTTAGATACCATGCTCCGTTTTTTTAGATACCATGCTCCGTTTTTTTTTAGATACCATGCTCCGTTTTTTTTAGATACCATGCTCCGTTTTTTTTTTAGATACCATGCTCCGTTTTTTTTATTATTATCTTGATTATTCTAGATACCATACCGTGAATTATCTCTCTTATCAGTGCGTTGGACTTCGTGTGTGTGTGTGTCTCTCTCTCTTGTGATCTCAGAGAGACAAGCCATTACCTTCGTGAGGTCAAGGAGGACGTGCCCTTCTTTATCATGAAGTCCACAGCAGCATTAGCAGTTGCCAACGTGTGTCTCCCCTGTCCACCCCCCCATGTCCTGTGAGAGAGAGAGAGAGAGAGAGAGAGAGAGAGAGAGAGAGAGAGAGAGAGAGAGAGAGAGAGAGAGATTCAGTCATGCATATGTGTTGCTCATGACTGCATGGTATTGAGATCTTTAGCATAGTGCCTGATGGTGCCCATCATTCCTCCAGTGTGTGAACATTTTCATGGAATTCCTTTTCTGATGATTCGTCGGAGATTCAAAGCATTTGCTTTGTTTCTTCTTTTGCTTCATCCAGACGGAAGTGGTCTTGTAGAGAACACATCTCAACTAGATACAGCTGGCGTTTTTCAGGAAAGAACAGCGAAAAGGTGTTTCTGATTCCTGTTCGCATGTTACCCACCAAGTAACGAATATTTCTGGTTGTTTGGTACATTCCAGATTGACATAACGGTAAAGCTTCGACGATATATGACTAAATGATTCGGTAACAAGGAATCAGTGCTCACCAGAGCTATAACGTAAGAATAACGTAAAGTTATCTTTTAGTAACGTTTATATAAGTACGATTGTAAGACTGTAAGCTGATATGTGAGTAACACGATTAAAGTTGTTAATAAGTGGGTGCTCATCATTACATTACGTTAGAATGATATTAATAATAGTAATAATAATGATAATGATGATAATGATAGTAAAAATGATAAAGGTAATAATAATAGTAATGATAATAATAATGATAGTAATAATGATAATTATGATTGTCAAAAGTTTGTCCTCTTACAACGATGGTTAATTATGTTCTTGTAAGATAAAAGAAAATGTCATGTATGGAAATTAGAATAGTTGAGGTGGTGATGTTGATGTCGTAGTGGTTTGGTCTGGCTTGGAGACCGGTAACATCATTAAATGACCCTTATCTCGAGCAAATTACCCTCATTATTAAGATATATTCCGTATGAGAGATATAAGCCATTAAAGTGAAGAAATATAGACCCTTATGTACTTTTTTACGACGAGTTTACCTGTAAAAGATTTTTGTTTTGTTTTCGTTTTCGCCTTGCATCCCCTTCCCCCAAGAAAGCTCCAGAAATTGACAGAAAATGTTTAGAAAACTTGTACGTTCCCTGTAGATCATATATTCCAGACGTCATAATTATTTTTTCTTAATCATATCACATTTCAGCTCCAGCATTCTTGAAGTATGTCTCATACCATATTGCAAAAGATTAGGGACAAGTGAAAATCAGTAAAAGAAATGTGTTAAAGAAATATAGTTTTTTATTATGATTATTATTATTATTATTATTATTATTATTATTATTAGTAGTAGTAGTAGTAGTAGTAGTGGTAGTACTAGTAGTAGTAGTAGTAGTAGTGGTAGTAGTAGTGGTAGTAGTAGTAGTGGTAGTAGTAATATACCCATAAAGAGACTTAGAACTCAATGTGATCACAAATAATTTGATTCCATATAAACTGGATCACGATGTAAATTCTTGAAAACTAAATGCCAAAAGTATTTTGCCTTTCAAACTCATGGTTAAAGTGAATTCACATTCATTTAACATTAATGGCATTGAAAGAAATGTTGTTTTGATTTTTATGAATGATAAAAATCTCGAAAAATTATATAATTTTTAGATATAAACAAATACACCTTTTTGAAAGATTTTTTTTATAAACACATTGTGTTAAAGATTTTTAAAACATGCAATTTTTTTTTTAAGATTTTTAAATTTTTTCTTTCTTGCATTGAGGTAAAGTTCAAAATGTAACATTCACAAGGCAGCCTGTACCCTGACAATAAACCCAACCTTGCCGACTCTTTAATTTCAAGGATCTGCCACGCTCGATGTCACAATTATTCTTAGCTTAATTAGTACCCACCTCCTCCCAAACTCCCATGATCTTTTAGTTATTTCGCCAGTATCAAATTATAGTAGCCCGTTGATAGAAAGCAATATATCAAGCGGTGATGAATGCATGTTTCAAAGCAACACATACCTAAAATCATATATATATATATATATATATATATATATATATATATATATATATATATATATATATACATATATATACATATATATATATATATATATATATATATATATATATATATATATATATATATATATATATGCGTTACCGGACTCCACCTGCCTTTAATTATACCACCAATTAAAGAGTCACCTTCAGCGGGGCTGTAGCATCGTATGTAGACGAGAGGGAGTACAAGTCTCGCCGAGGAACTTCTCACTCTAAAGGAGTCCATCACTTCCCTGCTACTGTATGTAACGCATCCTTGAAGCTGCAGGAGTTCCTGAGGAATAAAAGGGTTCTAGAATACCTTTAGATTATAGATTATAGACTAGTATATAGATTAGTGCATACGGTATATATATATATATATATATATATATATATATATATATATATATATATATATATATATATATATATACACTCCTATGAGTCCATGTATACTTTAAGGACACTTTTTCGTCTGGTCATACACATGCCAAGCAAGTGATTGTTGTGTTAGCACCATTTTTTCTACTCCTGCTTTACCAATGTTAGCCTGAAGGACGACATGTTAGAGTGTATTAATATAACCTAAAACGTTTCCGTGCATTGAAGGTTTTTTCCCCAAAAAAGTCATACAAGGAAAAGGGTCCTTTAAGGAACCTCCTGCATTCCCCCTTCCTTTTTTGGAAAGGGCCAATGACTTGGCGGAAAAAACTGGAAAAGACCATTTTTTTCCCTTTTTTTCCCAAAAGATTCCTCATTAAACAATTTAACATTCTTTTCCTCTTCTTTCCTCCCCATCTTCCCTTCCCCTCTCCTTCCCTTCTTTCCCTGGGCTCCTCTTCTTTCCTCTCCAGGTTTAAAAATTTACCTGCGGTCCGTGAAATTGGGAAATTTTGAAAGCAATGAAATTTTTGGGTTTAAGGGAAAACCATGAATTAAACGTTATATTGGAAGGCACTACATTAGAAGGTTTTTTACAACAACAAATGCTTTGGGCATTTACACTAAGCAACGCATATACAAAAAACATGTCCAAAAGGGAATTTTTAAGGGACTTTAAAACAATGGTCCTTTTAAAACCCCATCCCAAAGGGGTTTTTTTTAAACTTTAAAACACAAGGAAAAAAAAAAAGAGGGGTTTTCACAAAAGGCTAGTGTTGGGGGGTTGGGGTGTGTTGGGTGGTTGGGGTGGGGAAAAGAAGGGGGAAAATGGGCTTTAATGACTTAGGGTAAAAAGGAAACCCTCGGTAATTAAAATGTTCCAAAAGACATGGGAACAAGGGGGAGTAAATAAACTAACAACGTGGGGAAAAGAAGAAATTAAAAAGGGGCATTTCCCAGGGGACTTGGGAAGCGGGTTGATAACCAAGGGAAGCAGAACCGGGCAAGAACAGGGGATACAAAAAAAGCGGGTTAAAAGTGACATTAGAAGCAGTGTTTACCAAAAGGGAAGCAGCACCAGTGAAAATTAGAAGCAGTGAAAACAAAAGGAAGCAGACCAGTGACTTTAAGAAGCAGTGTAACACTAAGGAAGCAGTACCATGCCCTTAGAAGCAGTGATATAAACTAAGGAAGCAGCATCAGTGACATTAGAAGCAGTGGTAACACTAAGGAAGCAGTACCAGTGACATTAGAAGCAGTGATATCACTAAGCAAGCAGCATCAGTGACATTAGAAGCAGTGATAACACTAAGGAAGCAGAACCAGTGACATTAGAAGCAGTGATAACACTAAGGAAGCAGTACCAGTGACATTAGAAGCAGTGATAACAAAGGCAGAAGCAGTGAGACTGAAACGGCAGTAAAAAAGTGTAGCAGAGGCAGTAACAGCAGTGACAAATAACGACAATAACAACAGCAGTGGCCACAGTGAGACCACGAACTTGCAATTTTAATTTAACAATTTTTTTCCTTTTTTTATTTATTTTTTTTACTTCTCTCATTTCTTATAATTGTTATCGACCAGAATTTCATCGCAATCATTTCCTCGTCTTCTTATCTTTTTGTGGTATTTTAATGGTTATCTTTCACTTGTGGCTTCACTGTTAATGATGACGAATCGTCACTGTCTTCATTTTACGATGACCATCACTATTGTTTCCATTTTAACGTACTTTAAATTACGTCTCATAATTTTCTCCTCCGACTCTCTATCATTTAACGTACTTTGAATTACGTCTCATAATTTTCTTCTCCGACTCACGATCAATATCATTGTGTTATCCACTGTCAGACACAAGCCAGTCACTCACTACCCCTGTGTTGTATAGTGACAGATGTAGTTATTATGACTGTTAATCACAGGTATGGTGAACCTGTGTCTTGATGGTGTCTTAAGAGGGAGGTGGGTAATAGAGGTGGGGGGAATGATGATGAGGGGGGATGATGGGGGTGAGAGGGTTTTCTCATAACAATCATTTTTATTGAAAAAAAAAAGAAAGAAAAAGAAAATGGAAAAGAAAACGAAGGAATCTGTCAAGTTGGGTCCGCCAACCATTTTCACCGCTTGTGGAAAACCCGTTACACTAGTTTCAAGTCGATTCGACGACTTTCTAAAGAAATCGTCGAGATAAGGAGCTCCATGACTGGAGCAATCACTAATTCACATATTAAATATACGTCTCCACAACCCGTAAAAACATCTGCAGGTAGACGTAAAGTAAGCAGTGTATATATATATATATATATATATATATATATATATATATATATATATATATATACACTGAACATGTGATTAAACCTTTCGTGTAAGATCTTTACGTCTTGTTGTATCTGTAAAGTTACGGGGGTGTTCATGATTGGCATTTCTCACATGCCTTATACGTGCATCTGAAACCTGCTGGCATTTCCTTCCTCTAACATGCGAGTCACTCTGAAGAAAACGCTTGAGTCAAGCCTTAAGATCACAGACCAGAAAATATATATATATGGGGGGCGGGAAAGAAAAAGAGTTCTGGGCATCGTCTTTTAGTGCTTTTCTGTTGGTCTTGGGAAAGACATTGTGAAATGATCTATAAACAGTGTTAAAATGGGTGTAAATATATCTTCAGCTGTTTGTGAAAGAAGTCCAATCGTAAATAGGGTTTCGGGGGACTGAAAAAAAAAAAAATAGAAAATGTGTACTGGCATTGTCTGCCAGACTACTCAAAGAAAACGATGTTTGGTGGCGAGCGGCTGGCTGGCTGAGCCTCCAAGTGAAGGGAGGCTTTTGAAGAACATTGTCACTCAAGGATTTACTACTCGAGGTGTACCTTACAAGCTCACGCTTCAAAATAGATCGATTTAATGGTCCTGGAAAAAATCATATTACGAAATCTTTTCAATTTCTTTTCAGTTTGGTGTGAATTATTAAGAATTTACTTTTATGATATGGGTTACATGTTAATGTTCTTTTGGGGATATATGGCTATAGAATTTATTATATGTGAAATTTGACCCGAAAGTATGTATATATATATATATATATATATATATATATATATATATATATATATATATATATATATATATATATATATATATATATATATTTCACTGGTTCAGGCGCATCACATGGGTTCGAAATTATTTTCTGAAAGAATTCTGAAGATTCTTTTTACTCGTGGAAGTTTACACGACCAGTGCTGAGTGAGCCATACCCATCAATCATGAAATCGAGTTTCTGATCGCACACCGTAATGACTGCGTTGAGGAATCTCTCTCTCTCTCTCTCTCTCTCTCTCTCTCTCTCTCTCTCTCTCTCTCTCTCTCTCTCTCTCTCTCTCTCTCTAAACATAAAAAGGATAGAGTTTGTCGATCCATGATGAACGGCCATGTTTCTTTGAGAACCAAGAATACCCGTGGGGATTTTATGGATGTGAGGAAATCTCACGGTAACTTTAGATTTAGAGGTTGCGAACGTATGGGTAATCATGCGTTTATACAGGCTTTGTGTCCAGTTCCACGTAGATGTATTTTGTGTAGGGGAAGGGAGGGTGTGAGGGGCGAATGCTGGTGTTTCTTGTTCTTTTTAATTTTACTTTGAAAAACTCGGAGTCTTGAGGTAGCCATTAAAAACTCGAAGTCTTGAGGTATCCATTAAACTTTTTTGACCATTTTTGTTTTTGATATCTATTTCACCCAGGCTATCCCGTCATCTATCGCTGATTCCGATTAACGTGTGGGAATTTCGTCGTAATCAGGAGCGTCCGTTTTTGTTTTTTTATGCCAGTGTTTCTGAATTGGTAGTTCCGCAGACATGCTCGTCCTGACAGTCTTGATAAAGTCCCGTTGTGGTTAAGGATTCTACCACCTCGTTCAAGGTGGTGGACCATCCCTGCTCCTCCGCCTGTATCTGGGTGCGGCGACGACGAGAGAGATATGGATGATACAAGTATATATGTGTACAACTAAGATCATCCTCTTGAAGACATATGACGCACACGGGTGCAGATGTTAAGAACAAGAGAAGAACACTGGTCCAGATCTTATCAGACGTGCCAACGGAAGGACACGGCCTGAAACAACGCCGCCACCACAATTGTTCTTGTTCCTCCACACTACCTGTATGACAGGGCGTTTTCCTCCATCTTCTCCACCACCACACCCCACGAAAACCCCCCTCTTTCTCCTCCTCCTACCCTCCCTTCCCCTTCAGCAACGTTTACTTTGCACCATCATCATACTACTTGCCCAGTCCAGTCCGCTGCTCCTCCTCCTCCTCCTCCTCCTCCTCTTCTTCTTCTTCTTCTTCTTCTTCTTCTTCTTCTTCTTCTTCTTCTTCTTCTTCTTCACTTCTTTCCACCTGGTTACCCTGAACTCAGCTTATCCTTTCCGCCTGCGTCACACACTCCTCCTCCCTCACACCCCACTGTAGGGAATTGAAGGTAGACTACAGTAGGTAGACTCCCTTGCCCATCTGATCACGCTGAACATTCTCCTCATCCGTTCGGGACTTCGCCAGTGTCTCAGCCAAGGACCTCGCTTGCATCCTACCACTTGCCTCCTCTGTTTGCCTCCCTCAGCACTCCTATACTCGTGTGCATGGCGCCACAACCCCTCCTTTACCTCTCCCGCCTTGTGAACATGTCCCCAACACACTCACACCCCCCTCCACCCAACGCCACATCCTACCACTGTCTACTACGTACTTACCCCAGTACCACAGCCGACCCATTGTGTTGCCATCCAGCAACAAAACCCCACGACTATCCTCTCCAAACCTGCACTCCAACCGGACATTATCTCCCGATCTGGCACCCCCAACTTCACTCTCTGAGCCCTATAGCCTTTCACCCAACTCCTTCCTCCACCTCTGCGAGTTAGCCAGTACACCCAGCCTGTTATTCTTCCTCAGCGATCCGCTGTGGAGGGGAAATAATTCCTCAAACTATCACACACCACGAAGATAATGGCAACAAAACACGAGGTTGACGGGAACCAAGTACTATCCTCGTTCGAGCGTTTTGCGGCGCATTACACATCGCTCCGGCGGTCATTGCAAGGAAAACCACCTGGCGTAGCATTACATGTAGAACCTTAGCATACTACCTCTTAAGTCTTCACCTGGGAAGGACTAGGATATAGCTTGTTATACTCCGGGAGACGGACAAAGAAAGACCCCTCGTTTTCTCCCGTGTGTTTGGGGCGCCCTCAGCTCTTTGCCCTCTTGAATCGCCATTATGGTATGGAATTAGGAGGAGGAGGAGGAGGAGGAGGAGGAACAGTAGTTTAACGTATAACCCGGTCTTGCCACAGACTAGATTTCTACGCTTTATAGCGTTGCTTGACCTGGGGGGGTATTAAGAGAACGCGATAGTCGCTTTGCTTTGTGATGGTGGCGAAGTTTTGACGTTGCCTCTGGCATGTGAAACGTAATTCATAGCTGAACTAGTATTATTCAAAGCCTCGCTGTAATAGCCTTCACGGTGCTTCTTCTGTGGGTGAATAACTTGCTGATGGCGCGTCCCGTTCTCCAACTTATAGAGAGGTGCTTTGTTGAGTGGTGACGGGATCTTGTGGAAGAAGGCTCTGGCTAAATGGTGACAGGATCTTCGGCCAGTATGTACTTAATAACTAGTGACAGACGCTTTAGGTACGTTCCTGCAGACTGGTGAGTGCAGGACCTCCCGTCGTGATGTAAAATGATGACATGACATCAGGATCTTCCTAGTGCTGTACAGGCACCTGGTGACAAGTGGGATGGACCTTTTTGCAGTAAAGTCTGACTTGTTATCGACAGAACCTTTGCTCCTGGTAAGTACCTGGGGGAATAACGAGAGGACTTCATGGCACGAGGGTTTCGCTCCCTGGTGATATGGATCATTAAATGGTGATTTTGAGGATGGTGACTCAAGCACTCCGCTTTCACATTAGACTCACCTTATTTCAGTACGTGCTTCAAGGAGTCTTCCATGTGGTGACAACTTGCATAATGGTGAAGGAAAGAGCTGTGAAGAATGACCTGTTATATATATATATATATATATATATATATATATATATATATATATATATATATATATATATATATATATATATATATATATACACCATTCAGCTTTTGCTCGCAGTTGCACTTGCAGGCGAGAAAAAAAAACGAAGCATAAAAACCGCTAGGTTATTTGAGTGTCAGGTATGAGTGGTTGAGGATTTATTTACCGTCCCCCCCCCCCCCCCCCCCCCCCCTACGACGTAACTCAAATTTGTGAGTTCTTGCTGGGAGGAAAAACCCTCCCTGTGAGATCTGAGCGCATGTGAGAACTTCTCATAATCATCTCATTTTCGTAATTCCTGCGTCTTCATCAACACATCACCAACCCTTCACATAATTCAGGGTTCCTCCCCAACCTTTCCCTGGTGCTGGCGTGATACATTGACGTGTCTTGTGCCTGATGCATTTCTTTTGTTGCATTAAGAGAGCATCTAAAGTCGTTTGAAATTGACACACCTTTCATTCTTTTTTTTTCTTACAATTTTTGTTGTATAGCCTCCGGTCAGGGACTACTCCTACTACGAAGTGCTTTCTACGAGACCAAACTACCTACATTGCTGTGGTGATGTCGCTCGTTGCGTAGGTATTATGGTGTGTTATGTTGGCGCTCTTCGCCAAATAACTCTCGGGTTGAACTGGAGTTGTTATACCTATCATTGTGATGGTGGTAGAAATTAGCAATCTTTTTTTTTTCAGAATTATCGTGGCTTTGTTTTTCTTTGAGGGTTGTAAATTTTGGTAAGCAGTATGATCACCCCAGAGGGAAATGACTTTGGGGTGATCATAGCCTAGTGGTAGTGCTCCCGCCTGCTACACAGGGGTCCCGGGTTCGATCCTGGCCGTTGGAGATTTGTATGATAGTGCGCGTTCATATGCACTATGTTCGTATGTATATATATATATATATATATATATATATAGCGTTAAGAACAGAGGACTGAGCCTTAGAGGGAATATCCTCACTTGGCCCTCTTCCCTGTTCCCTTCTTTTAGAAAATTAAAAACGAGAGGGGAGGACTTCCAGTCCCCTGCTCCCTCCCCTTTTAGTCACCTTCTGCGACACGCAGGGAATACGTGGAAAGTATTTTTTCTCCCTTGTCCCCAGTGATATATATATATATATATATATATATATATATATATATATGTGTGTGTGTGTGTGTGTGTGTGTGTGTGTCTGAATTTTCTATATAAGTGAATTTTATATATTAGTTTAGTAAACCAAACAGATCCATAAAAAAACTGGTATAAGATCACTGAGACATTACTTTAAAGGGATTAAAACCCAAGTTACAAGACAGCTGCGCCATTAAAACCCTCACAGAAACAAGTAAGCAACGGTTGAACGGTGATAGTGGTGCACTGAACACTAAACATCATGAACCTCTCCCCGTAAAAGGCACATCGAAGTAGGTTTATGTTAGCTGGTACAATGCGTGGCCAGGCGCGTTGAGCGATGGCCAATTATGACGCGGGAGCAATATGTTAATTATCGTCTCGATTTATCTGTTGGCTCGTTTTGTGTTTGTTTGTTTTTTTGCATCAGTGATCAATTTGCATGATGAAGTTTGGTTAGTGTGTAAATATGGGCTACCGCACCGCATTTGCCATTTGCATTTTTTATGGTTCGTGATGAGAGAGAGAGAGGATGGTGGAGAATATATATATATATATATATATATATATATATATATATATATATATATATATATATATATATATATATATATGAATTCACCTGCAGTGCCTGCCCACGGCTGCAGAACTTATAAAAAAAAGAGAGAAAGATGTAGACGATTTCCTATAAGAGCTACATGCTTGTGTGTCATCAGGGAAGAAGTAGTGGGCGGAGGAGCCACTACTAGACCAGTTTGAGTGTGAACAGTAATTTCAAGGAGGTTTGTAACGAGATGGAGCATCAGTCGCCAGCTGGGGCATGGAAGGGAAGATACCAGAGGATATATCAACCTCGAAAGCCACCAGGAAAAAGGTGATTTGGGTTTCCTTCGCCGACTAGAACAGGAGGAAGGATAAAATGTTTACCCGATTTCATAAATCATGCCAGAAAGGATCAGACAAAATGATTGAAAAGTATATGTAAATGAAGGAAGAAGAAATTAAGCTTAGGGTATGGGACGTAAGCCTCAAGACGATGTAATATGTGGTGCTGGTTGGTGACTTAACTCCAACAGCGTTCTCTGATTGGCTGGGACTCGTCTGCGGCTTACAGAGTACGTTTAATGACACTTGACCGAACTTGGAGGTAGATGAGGCATGAAAGTAATTAACCAAGTTTAATTATAGGCATTAAGCAATACCTTCAAAGTGAAGCACTGTTTTCCCTCCTCCTCCTCCTCCTTCTCCGACCAAACCTGTTAATGTACCCGTCGTCATTGTGGGGTCAATATTGCCTGTCCTGCTGTATGACATCCGACCATCTCTCTCTCTGTCTCTCGGCTTGACTCATGGGTAAAGTGGTGTTGTACTGTTTACGTTACCCCAGCCTGCGACCTGTCGTAAGGACGTCCGGGTGTACACCGTAGGATCGCAACATTTACGAACGCTTCGGCCACTATACAACAAGTAGTTAGATGTTGGGTGCTCCTCTCGTACGCTGTAGCGATGGGAACGTATGTTGCGATCTGCGTCAGGGGATTAGAACGTAAACAATCAGAAATGCTGAAGTGTGTTGTACGTTCTGGTGTGCATAACTGATTGGCGTTACCGGGCTCCACCTGCCAGAGGTTACACTGCGGGTGAAAGGTTATCTTTGGCAAGGCTGGCTGTACACTCCGGAGTACAGTCTCGTCAAAGGATTTCTTACTTCGAAGGAGTCTACATATCCCTGCTACTGGAAGTAGCACATCCTTGGACTGAGTCTTTCGAACGATTCTTTCATAGAACTTCTCCCGCACACATAAGCTTCCTGGCCGCATGCGGACGACATTTGGATGAGGGTTGCGGACCCTTTCAGTGGTCCAGCACGACTCGTCTGCAGTGGCTGAATACCCACTGTAATTTACGTAAATTAAGACCCCACTTTTGAGCTATTGGTTTGTGACAAAAAAAAAAGAAAAAAAAAAGATTGAAACACTGGTGTAAAAAAACGAAAAAGAAGTGGCACTTGGAGGGCCATATTTTACAAGAAACCCTTTGTCACCTTTTTTTTTTTTACAAAAATGGGGGTTAGTGGAGTGTGGGGTGGGGAAGGAGTTAGTGGGTGTCGGTTGGACATAATGGGTAGCGAATCACCATCATTTTCGTAATGGGAAACTGGCAGGGAGTACAGAGAGAGGCAGGCCGCCTTTCTCAGCTACCATGGATATATCAAGAGTATATATGCTCTCGGGGAAGCTGACCCTGCCATTCATCCTTTGACGTAAACTTATTATCGTGGAGGATGTGGCAGAAGTGGAGAGGGGTCGTATGGATCATTTGACCACACTCTTACCACAACGGAAATCATCGCATCAGTCTATTGCCTGTCACTAGTGGCATGGATGGCATTATGGGTTTGGTCTGAGGGAGACATAGAAATCTATGAAGCTCATTTGTAGTCTTAGCTGAGACGCTGGATCTATAACTTCATGTGTATAATTATAGCTGAGGTGCTAGATCTATAATCTCTTATGTACTCCTAGTTGAGCTAAATCTATAGCCTCATATATGGCCATACTTGACTTACGAAAATGTCAAGATTAATCTCTGTTAAATCACTGTTTGTTGAAGCATGTTTTATAACAGTGTCAGTACCAGTAAGATATTCACGAATTACCTGTGGATAAAAGATATGTTATTTTGGAACTAAATTTAATATAGATTTTTTTTTTTACACACTAAGATTCTCGCGTGTTTTACTCGAGTTATCATTTGCATTGTGTTAGTTACTATGTGGGAGCTTGTTTGAGATCTCGTAAAGACAAAAATGAAGGTACGATTTGCCTCCCATTGACCCACTTATTAGGTCTTCAAGGGAGCCTATACACACACACACACACACACACACACACACACACACACACACACACACACACACACACACACACAAACCAGCCTAAGCCACTTACCTAGGGAAGAATGAACACCTGGGTTGTGTGTGGGCCGACCGCAACGTCTAAAATTCGAACCCACGTAATGTTAATTACCGCAACACAGAGATGTGTGTGTGTGTGTGTGTGTGTGTGTGTACATCAAATACTATGATACAATGTATTAATACATACGTATGACCACATCGCGACGATCATGTCTCTATAAAACTCAGCGAAACATTTCCACGCTCTGCTTCCAGTGACCCGCCAACATGTCTCACATTGCCCCACAGGGCAACATAAATCACCAACAAGTCCTTCAGCTCACACAACTCCACCCGAAAACATGAAAAATGGCGCTGTTTATTTGGAGGAGGAGGAGGAGGAGGAGGAGGGGAAACCAGCGGTAAGAGGTTTGCGGCTGACACCGGAGCTTTGGTATAACAGATCAGAGAGGACTAATTCTCGTGTAGATTTACGGCTCGACCGCAAGTGAGGAGAGGGAAGGAGAACAGGTAACGTGTGGCCTTGTTCTTGGTGGAATTTATGACACCGCGATAAGTCTCTCTCTCTCTCTCTCTCTCTCTCTCTCTCTCTCTCTCTCTCTCTCTCTCTCTCTCTCTCTCTCTCTCTCGAACACACCCACTCCCCCTCCACACACACCCACCCACCCACACACACGCATACACACACGCACAAAGTACGTAAGGATCATAGTGGTTAAGCGTTAAGTGGTGTGTCTGTAGTGTGGTTAGCGCTGGCAAGCAACTGTTACCCCTGTTGCTCCTGCTGTTCCTTCTGCTGTTACTCCTGCTGCTCCTGTTACTCCTGCTGTTGCTTCTGCTGTTACTCCTGCTGCTGCTGTTGTTGCTGCTGCTGCTTGAGGAGGTCTGTTGTGAGCTGTTGTCTATTGCCTTTGAGCTAATATAGAGTGGGATTCCTTACATACCCTTAAGGAGACAAGTATTTTGTGTTGTTTGATGGAATGAAATCGTGATTTGGGATTGTAACAGTACTTTAGGGTTTAAGGAAGGGCTGTGCTAGTCCATGAGATTGAAGGATGATTCGATAAGCAGCAGAGATTCTTCTTTATAACTTTATTATTATGATGATAACACAGTGGTTCGGTGAGGAGCGTAACAGAATACTACCATCGGATGGTGGTTAAGGGATTTCGGAAGGTTAAAGTCGTATATCATTTCGGCATCGTTTTTTACGTCAAGGTTCCTGATGCTTCAGATCGTAAAAAGAATTCGTAAACGTTGAAGACATGAGCGACACAGAGCCACGTCCCATCAAGCAATTATCCGACTACGTCAATCAGGTTGTTCGCGTCTATAGATACAAGGGGACAAAGGCTCTGTTGATGTTTGAAACCATCCTTCATGCTCATTTGCACTGATTGTTAGTCTTAGAGCTGGACAACATTTCCCTCCGAGTAGCAGCGCTAATACGTAACTCTTGAAGAGAGCGAATTGGCTCCAAGTAACGATCGTCTTGCTCGAACAACCATTTGGCCATGATGGAGAGGTCTGATGCCGGGCTCAGAACCAACCTTTAAGGAGAAGGTTTGGAAACCATTGTCATTCCGCGTAGTGCAGTTGGCGTGTGTGTTACAGTCTGTACGTGTACATATGTGATCGGATCGTCCTTATTGTGTTCTGCCAAACAAAGAAGACACTCTCTCACACTCCTGGTAAGTGTTCGTGTCTGATTATTGACTTGTTAAAAGATGATGTTGTTAGTATTGGTAATTTTGGGTACCCGCAGCTTCGAGACTGCGCTACAGCCAGAGGCAGGGAAATGATGGACTCCTTTTGGGTGAGAAGTTCCTATAACACACACACACACACACACACACAAACACACACGCAGATGCATATCATGCCCTGCGACACGCCTGGTCGAAACTGTGTCGAATCCGTTGTCTCGGTAGGGTGGTCGAAGCTTTAACGAATCCCTTTGTCACGACGGTTCGTCAGATGGTTCGGTACAGGTTCGACCAGGCGTGTGTTCACGGAGACCTGAAACGAGACTCGGTACTTCGCTTCGAGGCTGCTCAACAGTGCTTTCCAGGTCTCAGAAATGTTCGTCTTTAACCTGGGCTTAGGAATAGATATAATGACGCGCGAATCAGAACAATATGCCAGCAGTATAGGTGGGTTAATATCTTATCTATTTTGATGTACGTTTTAAGAAAGACTTTTTAGGAGACTACCCCCCAAAAAAAACAAACAATAAATCAGATTTCTTTATAATTACATCTTCAATTGATACTGTTAATTATACTGTATAATTTAAACTCCATATTTCTTGCATAAGTCGTTGATGCAATCTTCGTACAGCTATGTCTGCGTGTTCCCTGCTCTTCATTTCTCCCATCCTTGGAAAACCTGTTTGTCGATCGTATTTTAATCTGAGACCTTCAGAAAATTATCTGTTGTTTCTTTTCCTCCGTCATTTTCTGTTTCCCCCCCTTCCCCCACCTCAACATGTCATACATATCTCTTCTCGCCCCGACTTGAAGTGTGAGGAGGAGGTAAAAGATGCGTGTGATGATCTTCTTCTCCTCTCTTGCAGATCTTGATGGTGGTCTCTGGAATTGGAAGGTAGGTTCTCCTACGTCCGTGTCACCATCCACGCCATAGATTGGCTCACGATGGTTCTACTTGTAGCACGGGAACAGTTGTTTTCGCTCGCTTAACTTCACGGAAGAGGATTCGGTGTGAAAGGAAAACGGTGTAGGTAGGTAGGTAGTCTAGCCACAGTTGGACTACTTTGAGTTGTTTCGAGACAGGTTATTGATTTGAGAAGATTGCCCAACAACTCTGGCAAGGCGGGAGTGTATGTGATCGGCACCAGCAGGGTGAGGAATGCTAGAGAGAGAGAGAGAGAGAGAGAGAGAGAGAGAGAGAGAGAGAGAGAGAGAGAGAGAGTAGGAGACATGATTATCGATTATGGTGAGGTCGGCTACGTTTAACACTTCATTTAGAGGGAAGGATTTCCGTAAGTTTATTGTTGTGGTGGTGTTCGGGAGGGACGAAGCCCCCCCCCCGTAGATAGATGTTAGGGGGTAGGGTACGTGGGTGTATGGGGGAGGGTGTGGGTCGTTTATGGGGTAAGTACGGATAGGGGTATGTTGGTGTGTTGGGAGGGGATTTTTTTTGTGTGTGTATATGGAGGATGTGTAGGAGTATAGGGTGTGTATAGGAAGTAGGCAGGATTTGTGTGTGGAGTTGGTGGCTATGGATGGGGTGGAAGCATGCCTGGATGGCGTGGATGGTGAGGTGTTTGTGATTACCTGTTTGTACTGTAATGGAAGGGATTGTATTCACTCTTCTACGCTGCATCTACTCTTGGGCATACACTTCAATCATGCATCCAGTACCTTTTAAACCTCTGTAGGCTGTCTGCATTGATCACGTCTCCTTTTAGTTTTTCCATTTGTCAGCCACTCATCAGACAATCCATCCAGCCTTTTAGTTTTATACAGAGCTCACTCTCTCGTAGAAATCTTAAAGAGATTCATTAAGCATGACTCCCAATGAAGCCATGATGTTTATAAGTGTAGGATAGTTACGTCCCTGCAGGGTGTCATCCATTTCATTTCTGATATTCGTTTTGCAGACCAAACGTATCGGGAAGATTGGTCTGTAGTTGAGAGCCAGGTATAAGACAGGTATCATGTCTTTCGTTTTCCATTCCTTTGACATTTATTCTTTTTTTCTCCCCCTAGCGACATCTTAAACAACATATCAAACGGTCTCTCAAACGCATGTGTGTGTGTGTGTGTGTGTGTGTGTGTGTGTGTGTGTGTGTGTGTGAAAAAGGGAGAGGGACGTGTGACAGGATGAGGAGGGTAAAAAAGTTGAGTTCAAGGTGGCCATGGATGGTGTGTTGGGGCAGACTATGGTTAGTATATGAGAGGAAGGTATGGGCCTTGTATTGAGGGAGAGAAGGAGGGTGGTGGTGGTGTAATAATGGGTTGTGGGGGAGAGTGTGGGTTTATATCTACCTCATGAAGTTGGTAATGTTCCGTTACCTTTAACATCGACCTCACCAAATCAGCAATATATACACTCCACATCTGTCATCACATCTCGTATGATTTACATAATAAACACGTTCATCATGTCCAACATGGTTCTCCCGCTCTGTGATTCCCTGAGCTCTTTTGCTTGTCAGATATTTGATCGTTCTAGCCTCCCGCACTTCGGTAATATAAGTTATTACGGGAGTTAGACTGAATTAGGTATGCCCTGTCCTTTCATAAGATAATAATAACTCGATTATGTTCGCTAATCAGTATCTTGGAGTTATTACTTGACGGAGTAATTGCCTCCTACCCCGTTTTCTTGTTAGGGGAGAATCTCCCATTGATGGCTTATTGCCATTCTGATGTCAGCCATCATGGCGTGGTGGGAACTGAGTGGAGCCTGGAAAAGTTGCGGATCACGAAGGTCTCGGTGGTGAATTTTTTGGGGTAATATTGGCCTTTAGAATAAGTTATGGGTCATCTTGGTTCAAAGTGATTAGTAGAGGGAGAGAGAGAGAGAGAGAGAGAGAGAGAGAGAGAGGGAGAGAGAGACAGACAGACAGACAGACAGACAGGCAGCGCGAGAGAGAGGGAGGAAGATTCGCTTTAACATTTTGCTATTTTCTTCTCGTAGCCTGTGAAGCTCATATTTATGTGTTATGGTAAATGGTATTATAATTGTCTACGACATTGTGATACATGCTGCAGGTCAAAAAATACCCCTAACAACCCTGAGGAGTCCAGGTGTATTTCAAGTCTGTTGGCATACAGTGCATGGAGAGCGGTGCTGAAGATGTGCTTGTAGGATATATTCTTTGTGAATTAGTATGAGTCATTATCATAAAAAAAAGAAATTTCCATATCATGAATGCGTAATATAAGCCATTGGGCATATTATCTAAACTTGCTTTCAGCTGTGATGTGGATCAGTATATCATCTTATGTCTTTTTTTTTATGATTTTTCTCCATATATCGTCATGCTTTTGACATAGATATTCTCATATTGACCACTTGCTTCCGGTGATGGAACGTAAATACTGAGCATTTTTCTCCACACAACCTTTAAGGCCATAATTTCTATTCTTCCTCTTTCATGGCGCAGACTTCAGGGAAGGAGGACATTCGTTCGTAACAAGGTCAGGCCTAGAGGGAATAAAGGAGTGGGAGAGAGAGAGAGAGAGAGAGAGAGAGAGAGAGAGAGAGAGAGAGAGAGAGAGAGAGAGAGAGAACAGGAGTTTGAAAAGGCGGATAGGTGTATTAATGTGTATGTCAAGTAAATATAATGCAGTGGAGCCACATACATTAGTTTACAACGACAGAAGATTTAGACCAGCAGTCCTGACACTGAGGGTGTAAGATGGTTCCGGCCTTCAGTTCAGCAGGGTTGTACTTCCCTGGGTAGTGGCCGCTGCTGTCTGCATCCTACTGACACGGAGGAGTGTGAGATGGTTCCGGCCATCACCTCAGACACTCCTAAAGTCAGAGCGGCATTGCAGAATTCTCAGGGCGGCTGCCGTCGCACTTAATCACAGGGCAGGAATGTTGTACCGGGCGATGTTTAGAAGGCATTTCCTTCACCTGGAAACAGCGTTCCAGGGGGAGGATTGATGATAACCCAAGCTGAAAGCAATCGCCACCTACTTCCGGGCCCCCAAGCACTCAGAACACCTATATACCAGGATGCTGGTGATGACCCTTGTCTTATCACCACACGGTAATCAGAAGCCTGATGTTGTGGCTTGGTTTCTTGTGCCTCCCCCTTTTTCATGCACTCTGTTGTTTTTTTGCGTCACCGTCCGGGTGTGGCGGTGGCGTCTGCAGGGGGGGGAACAAAAGGACTGAGCAAAGTTCGGAAGGGGAGAGCAGGTGGGGTGGGATGGGATGGGCAAACCCGCTACTGTCCGTTCTGGATCAGTTGTCCTGGAACAGGAAGGACGTCTGTCCGCACACATCACCGGTCGTCCCATGCCCTACATCCTCCTCCTCCTCCTCCTTATCTCAGCTCGCCACTTAACGCAGACAAGTATGCAGCAGTTTCGCGGGTTGCGGACGGGGCGTTGGGGATCTAGGTAGACAGGGGTGGGAGGTGGGAAAATCTCGCCTCCCCCCAACTTAAGGAGACGGACTTACGGGAGGTAGATTTCCTGCTTACGTTTGGTGGCATCTCGGGGAAACCAACCACGATCAGATGCAAGTAATCCCAATTATTTTTCCCTCCTCCTCCCCCGTGGCTTGTTTTGCAGGGTAAACACTGCTGGTAATCTCCCCCTTCCCTCCCACACACACCCACCAGCAACAGACACGTCGCCCGTGTGGGTGTGTTCATAAGCCTGGGCGTGGATCCCAGCATTGCTGACATTTAAGCTGGTGGCTGTGCTTGAGTCTTGCTTCTCGTATCGGAGTTATTTGCTTTGATGGCCTTCATTTACATGTTTGAGTATTCAATTTGCATGTGTCGCATTTCTGTGTGATAAGTTCTCTATCTATCGACGCTTGGGCTGTCTGCTCAAGCAAGTTGGGGTGGGGGAAGGGGTTGGAGTCTTCGCTTGTTTGACATTTAACTGCGTTTACCTTTGAATTGTATTATTGTTTGATTGAAGAGGTTGTTGCTGCGCAGCTTTTTCAAGACGTCTAAGCCTCTTACCTGGAATAAGGAAGGGGCACTTCCAGGAAGAGGGAGTAAACCACAGATCTGCCTCCCACAGCAGAGGAGGAGAAGAAGACGAGAAGCGTGGTAACAACTCACTCAAGTCTGTGTCTCTCGGTGAGATATTGGACGTAATTCGAAAATTAAGACATTCGTAAAAGACGCCACAACAGGAACAGGAACCCGTCTGAGAACTCGCTCATTTCTCTTCTGCATTCTCGCTGTGGCCCAGACCAGCTCTCGTAACTATATCCAGTCTTTATGATCAGTTTGGCCGACAGTTTCCCGCAGTACCTCAGCTGTAGAATGTTTAATCTCTCTCTCCCTCATCTACAGGGAGGTGCACCACCTCGCCCTGTGGTACGAGACTGACAAACCCTCAGTGAGTTACACAGATGTGACCATTTGGCTAGACTTAAGGGGAGGTTGGTCAGCACAGGTGTGAAAGGTTACTAGTATGACCATTGACCTTATCTGTTAGGTTGGTGTAAAGGTCACGCGCACTCAGCGCGCTGACCTAATAGGTACAGAAGTTATGGAGGGAGGGAGGGAGGCGTGTGTGTGTGTGTGTGTGTGTGTGTGTGTGTGTGTGTGTGTGAGTCAGTTATCCTTGAGCACTGAGTAAGAGAAGGAAAGGTAAGGTGGGTGGGTGAGAGAGGGAACCTAACCTAACCTAACCTAACCTAACCTAACCCGCGAGTGTTACCACAATAACCTCGGCTGATAACCAGTCATCACGAGTTATTGTAAGCGAAATTGTTATCATAATGACCTGGGAGCTTAATGCCTAGTAATCACCGGTTCCTACTAACCGAAGTGTTATCATAGTGACGTCAGTAGACGAGCGGTAATCACTAGTTATGACGTAGGCTCTTGTCCCCCCATCCCCCTACGGCGTAGGTCTGCCTTGATGGTTGATGACATTTGAGACGATAGAAAAACAGGTGACACTAACAACATTATCTATCTCTTTATATCTATCTGTCTATTTATCTATCCGTCCTTGTATTTATCTATCTATCGTCTATCTGTGTGTATCTCTCTCGTCTCTATCAATGTCGTCTCTCTACCTCTTCTTCCTCCTCCTTCTTATGATATTGTGGGGTAAAGGGGGATGGTAATTTGATTTGAATTTCAGTCAGATTTCATCTTTAATGTAGATACGAAACTTCATTGACTTTATACAGTCTGTCGGTCACACTCGACGTGCAGTGGAAGAAAAATTGGAATAAAGTAATAGTTTAAAAATATATTTTTCGCAGATACAGCCAATATTGTATCCAAAACCAGCCAGGAATTTTGCAACTCTGTGTGCAAATATTTTTGGGAAATTCCTGATAATGAATTTACATGTATTCATTCGGAATCTTTCCAAAATATATTTTTAAATACAATAACTTTTAAAAAAAAAAAGTTCACTAATTAAGTGTTTCACTGTTTAATTAGTTTCTTTTTTATGGAAATAGTTAAGATCCTACAGTGATAATGGTGTAGTTAAAATCTTTATTGGTACAATCTTGGTGAGTCATTTCAGGTACGTTTTCTTAAATTTTGCCGAAAACGAATGAAACGAGTTATTGTTAACGGCTCACACGATCCCCCTTTAGCGAATGCGTTGCCAGCTAATCATCTACTTGCAACACACACACACACACACACACACACACATACACACACACACACACACACACACACATACACACACACACACACACACACACACCAGGTCTATCGTGGGCCAGATTTGTTGATGCGACCCGATGTATATATCACAGTGTAAGTTGCGCGTTCGAAAATCAAGAGACGCCTTGCCTTCGAAAGATATTCCGTGTTCCTGTAGAGTAATATCTTGTAGTTAATCTTTATATGTATGTGATTCACATATATGTTTTTTCGTATGCTACTGGTCTGAAGAGAGAGATCTGAGGATATGTGACTTATTTGTGTGGCGTTACAAGTACGCAGATCGTATATATATTTATATATTTATATATATATATGTGTGTGTGTATGTATGTATGTAGGAGTTGTATTATTGCCGTATCACTCCATTGCAGGTGGGTGAATAATTATGCAGATATATACGTAATAGGTAATTAGTGAAAAGTGATCTCTACCAACCCTTTTTCATACACTGGCGGATGACATACTGATAACACGTATACAATGCCGAAACTTACTTAAATACATAGACCGTCGTTTCGGTGTCTTAAAGAACGTACGTAAGAAAGAACATGTGCAACCGAAAATTTTAATAATAAATGAGTGAAGATTAGATAATATGTATATAGATCAGACATTGGCTGTCATTCATGACATGACGAAGGATGACAAAAACATATCCAAAGGCAGTCTCTTCTCTCTCTCTCTCTCTCTCTCTCTCTCTCTCTCTCTCTCTCTCTCTCTCTCTCTCTCTCTCTCTCTCTCTCTCTCTCTCTCTCTCTCCCCCCCTTGGCAACACCACCAATAGCGAGTGTCATATTTTGATTCAAGGACGGTTATCTCAAAGTCATTTTTCTCCCTAAATGACAAAAAAAAAAAAAAGAAAATTGCTTTTGTGTACCGAAAATTTTTCGTAATATTTCTCCACTTTATCTATACGGTATTGGGAGGTAATCCAGTGATTATTTTTGATAAAAATTTTGTCCTTGATTGCATAGTTTCTTCTGTCATTTTCGGTTTTTATAAATGTTGATAGTGATCACTAAATTTGACTCATTAGAAAGTCATATATCACTTTATGAGAATATAGGAAGCCTTTTATATATATATATATATATATATATATATATATATATATATATATATATATATATATATATATATACACACGATTTGAGAGTTGGTATACTATCGGTCCATCTTTCACTTTTCGTTATTTATTCTCTTTTTATCGAATAGTGACCTTCATGGCACGGTTAGAAACATGCCCTAATCATGACCATCTTTGATGAAAGTAAGACAGTGTAAGAAAATAAACAAGGATTAATTATTGATTACAGCTCCTTAGATGTGTGTGTGTGTGTGTGTGTGTGTGTGTGTGTGTGTGTGTGTGTGTGTGTGTATGTTTGAGACTCTCAAAGATGGATAGATGTGGGAAGATTGAAACACGAAAGAAGGAAGAGAAATCCATAGGTTCCCTACTCGAGGGGAAAAAAAAAATACCACAACGGTGCTGCGATAGATCTCTAAACATAATCTATGGGAAGCAGCAGAGCCGTGAGTGGTACAAGATTCCAAACCTAAGTGAACAGAGCCACATGCAGAGCAGAGCAGCTCACGAGATCAGTGGCCTGGATTTTAAAAAGAGAGCAGAAGTGAGAACGACGGGTCGATAGTTGGAAGACGAATTGGAACGGTCTCCATTCTTAGGGATGCGCCCCACCAAGGCATGCTTCCAAAAAAAAAAGATGGAAAGATCGAGTCTGGGTTTTGGAGTCGTTTGAAAGAATTGACGCTGGGAATCTGTCAGTGCATTCAGTTGTGAATGATGATGATGATGAATGGTGGTGGTGGTGGTGGGAACTGAAGTATGGATGAAGATAAGGGCGTGTAAAAACGATGTGTTTT
The DNA here is from genome assembly GCF_036320965.1 of Panulirus ornatus. Lineage (NCBI taxonomy): Eukaryota > Metazoa > Arthropoda > Malacostraca > Decapoda > Palinuridae > Panulirus > Panulirus ornatus. The sequence goes on from NC_092258.1 coordinate 4,426,423, forward strand.
GTGATAACGTCGTCGGGGAAAAGTATGAATGATTGTGATCAAGAACTTAAACTGAAATTACTGTAATGGTTTGCTACTGCCAGTCGTACACCATATATATATATATATATATATATATATATATATATATATATATATATATATATATATATATATATGTATATGTATATACAACATTTATCAGTCATTGTCGTAGAAGGTAACGAAGAGGGATGGGAGATAAGAGCCTGAAAAAAAATCCTTCCCTCGTGTATGATCTTTTCGTAAAAGTAGGAACAGAAGGAGCCAAAAGAGGATTTATCCTCTAACGCTTATTCCTCTTTACCTGACGCTACCTTGCAAAGGCGGGCAGGTTGGAAGAGAGAGAAAAATATATGTATCTATCTGTTTATCTATGTATATCTATATCCAAATGTCTAGCAATCTGTATTGATGGTCAAATAGATAGAGAGATACATATAGCTCGGTTTCCTGCACCCTAGCCTTCCAGTACCCATTTTCTAGTGGTGGAGGGTAGACTTGCATTCCAGCACCCATATTTCAGTAGTGGAAGGCAGCTCTGCCCTCCAGAACCCTCCTTACAGTAGTGGAGGGTAACCTTGCCCTCCAGCAGGCAGTTTCCAGCAGCCATATACCCTGATCCAGACCCGTTCACTCCTGAATCTTATATGAAATACTTATCCTTCAAGGAATTTCTCATTGCTCAAGCTTGTACCTCTTTTGTTGATCGTACGTCAAAGCCACAAACTTTGCGCTGTTATCAGACACTCACAAACCTCCGGTCCTCATTGCCGGCCACTCTGGGGCAGCTAATGCTATGTAAATCACCTGCATTTCCCCAGCTAACTGTGAAGGTCCAGTTTTTTTTTCTCTTCCCTTTTTTTTTCTTTTTCATCCCCCGTCTCGTAGAAACTGGTACACAGCTGCAAACCGCCGTTCAAGGTGTCTGTTTAAAGGATTTATATTGCAGTATCGGACTTGCATTTTCAGCTGTTATAGAGACAGTATTATCATTGCCAACAACTTTTTTCGTCGGCGATCGTCGGCAGCAGCGGTAACGCTACCCACCCTCCCATCCCCTTACTCCCTCCCCAGAAATACAATGGCTCCCACCTGTCATAGAAGGTCATATAATCTCCCCCCCTCCTCCCCCACAAAGTCCCTTACTGTGTCTTCTCCTCTTCCTTCCACCCGTCTGTCTGACTGTCTACCCGTCAGTCCCTTCCTGTGCGTCTGACACGTTGCATGTCCTCATTTTTGTCCTTTTCGGTTTACACTGCCTCTGTAGGTGGCGTATGTTAGACTTTTACTCCTCCTGAGCCACACGATGTGGTACGTGCGTAAGCGCGACGCTGCTATCCCAGAGCACGACGGTACGACTTGCGTAAGCACAATGGTACGATCTTAGAGTGCGACGGTACGACGTACGTACGATCCTAGAGCACGACGGTACGACCTCAGAGCACGACCTGACTTATAAGGATCGAGTGTTAAAAGGCCATGCCATTTGACCCAAGGGTCGTACGATCAAGAGTCGTCTCCGTCGTCTTCGAGGGTCGTACTCGAGGGTCGTCCTCGTCTCGATGTACCATCAACGAATGTTAATTGATTCGTGTGTTTCTACGTTCCTGGGTTTATTGACTGTTTCTCCTTCAACTCATTCGGTCATGTAATTTAGTGCCTGACTGAGTTACAGTAATGGGGATTCTCTCTCTCTCTCTCTCTCTCTCTCTCTCTCTCTCTCTCTCTCTCTCTCTCTCTCTCTCTCTCTCTCTCTGTACTTTTCCTCAGCCTGAGGATTACGTCAGCGACTTTCACCCTTCGGATGAAAGTAATTCTCGAAAAGATCAGGTTCATATATCTGTCTCGCTCGCTGCTCAACGTTTGACCTTTTGTTTAGGTAACTAAGCAGGGGGGGGACCTGGGTGACGTGTGTACGTTGGTGGTAGCACCGTGTTGAGGTTGAGGGGTTGTTGGTATATCTACAAGGTACCTTGTGGGTGACCAGGTACTTTTTAAAGGTTACTTGTCTTCGTGGTGATGCCTGTGTGACTCCCAGGTGATCTTAAGGTGGTGTATTTAGATGGTGTGTAGGTGGTCTTAAGGTGGTGTGTTTAGGTGGTGTGTAGGTGGTCTTAAGGTGGTGTGTTTAGGTGGTGTGTAAGGTGGTCTTAAGGTGGTGTGTTTTGGTGATGTGTAGGTGGTCTTAGGTGGTGTGTTTAGGTGGTGTGTTTAGGTGGTCTTAAGGTGGTGTGTTTAAGTGGTGTGTAGGTGGTCTTAAGGTGATGTGTAGGTGGTCTTAGGGTGGTGTGTTTAGGTGGTGTGTAGGTGGTCTTAAGGTGGTGTGTTTAGGTAGTGTGTAGGTGGTCTTAAGGTGGTCTATTTAGGTGGTGTGTAGGTGGTCTTAAGATGGTGTTTTTAAGTGGTGTGTAGGTGGTCTTCAGGTGGTATATTTAAGTGATGTCCAGATGGTCTTCAGGTAGTGTATTTATATGATGTGTAGGTAGTCTTCAGGTGGTGTATTTAGGTGATGTTCAGGTGGCCTACAGATGTTCGAGAGAAGCAAAAAAAGAAAAAAAAAGATATGACACCTGGTAAAGTGCCATAAGCCACCCCATCTTGGCCCATTACCCCAGTACCCTGCACACACCTCGCCTCCAAGTCACGTATATTAAGGTTACATAAGACACAACATAAACCTCTGTCATTCCACACAGACGATAAGTACCTTCCAAGGTCGAGAAAAACAAATGAAGGACGTCATCGACGAATTATTACAGACTGAAAACGTTTTGAACACCACTTCCAATTTTCTTTCATTTTTTTTTTTGTATCTTTATTCGTAGGCGTGAACTATAATGCTTACTTCAGGACGCCCAACGAGTTTGAGCGTTATCTGAATAGTAAATTGTTATCTCTTATCTCTAGTTGCCATATATTTCTTCTATCTTCTTTTTCATTCCTTCGGAAAACTCTCGCAGATTTTTTTTGGGGGGCTAATGTAGATCATAATGTCTCTTCGTCCAGACAATTACCGAATTTTAAGTCATATTGAAACGACAGTTTTGTGTCATTTTGATTTAATGAATTCTTATCTTCCGTATCCAACACATTTTTCCCTTTTGGGGGGCTAATGTAGATCATAATGCCTCTTCGTCCAGACAATTACCGAATTTTAAGTCATATTGAAACGACAGTTTTGTGTCATTTTGATTTAATGAATTCTTATCTTCCGTATCCAACACATTTTTCCCTTTCATCATCATTCCTTCTCTTCAGTACCACATCATGCCTCTGACACACACACACACACAGTGCATTAAATATCATTAAATATCTATGTTTTCGACTGTGTGTGTGTGTGTGTGTGTGTGTGTGTGTGTGTGTGTGTGTCTGTCTGTCTGTCTGTCTGTCTGTCTATCCGTCTGAGTTTTGGTAATGAGTTTCAGATCCAAAGTTCAAAAGTTGTTATACCTTTTCACAGAGAGTTCATGCCCTTTCATAAGCGTGATGTTTGACATTCTTTTCAAAAAATGAAGTTAAAGAACGAGTCAAAAGTATGTGTCACAAAAATATGGAGCTGAATGCATCTTTTTCTTTCTAATTTTCACTTGTGTGTGTTAAACACATTAACAGTGAATAAGAAGTGATTTTTCAAGTTCTGATTTTTTTTTCCTAAAGTTTAAAAACGTGGAATTATTTCCTGGGTATTTTTTTTTTTTTTTCATGGATATGAGAACTTAATTTTCCATTAAGATTACGGTCAATGATAGTTCTGTCAGGAGCGTTGTCATATGCCAACTACTTTGTCACGACAGCGTTTGATGGGAGACGTATTGCGAAGCCATGCATAGATTTTGTATTCCCTTTTTCTAATTTCTTGTTAACTTGAGGATTAAACATTACTTTTCGCAAATCACAAATACCTTCGTGATTATAATTATTATTTTTTTTTTCTTCCTCGCTGTAAAAATGTTTTATTATTAAGAATGTCATCTCGTTAATTAAGCACTGGTCATTTAGGTTAAGTACATCTCGATAGTTGGGTGAATATTTCTTAGTTTTGTTTCATGGTTTTCATTATTGATGATGTTAACTATAGCCCTAATTGAGGCCATTTCATTAACGCTATATATATATTATTTTTATTTATTTATTTTGCTTTGTCGCTGTCTCCCGCGTTTGCGATATACGTACACCCTAGCCTAGGCCAGGTACCCATTTTATCGACTAACCCTTAGGGGTAGATGAACAGCTGTGTTGACTGTGGACCTACTGCCAGCCACAACCAGGATTCAAACCTATGTGGTCAACCCTGGGCGGCCCGTAAGTGCGTCACGGTTTTTACGTATATTTCTGTGTCTCTGGTCAATTGGCTCGTTAGGCTTTATAAGGTCAACTGCCTTGGTCATTTAGGCCGTCGAGGTTAATCTTCCTCATCCAACAATCGAAAAAAAAAATCTTTGAATACCTTCTTGATGTGGTAAGGCTAATTATAAGACCACAAACACTGTCGTTAATGCATAGGACACACTATTGCCCAGATGTGTCCTAATAATCATTATTGTATTACAAAATCAACTTCCTTTAGTTGATTATTATCTTTTTGTTTGTTTCTTTGTTTATGTCTTTTTTTGTATTTCGTATAACATCGATATTTTTCAAGCAGCATTTAAGGCAGTGTTCGACAGGCTATGTATGGGTTCCGCACCTGTTATGTAACCTGTTTTTATGACATATGTGATACAGATCGTATCATAGCAGGGTTACAGTGAGTGAAGGTCATCCCGGGGAGGTCGTCGCCTGACCTTAATGACCTGTGAATGCAGCTTTTGAGCTAATCACAGTTTTTCCCCAGTAGAGATATCACGGACACACTCATGTGAGATTGTAGTTCTTGTAGAGCCATCTCTCTCTCTCTCTCTCTCTCTCTCTCTCTCTCTCTCTCTCTCTCTCTCTCTCTCTCTCTCTCTCAGGTGCATGTGTGTGTGTGTGTGTGTGTGTGTGTGTGTGTGTGTGTGTGTGTGTGTGTGTGTGGGACAAACCACGGCGTCTAAAAACGTGTATTCACCTGCCTCTATATATTTTCCCTAAGACTGTCATCAGACTTCAACTGACCGTGTCGCTTCGGAAGCCGCCTCCTCCACTCTCTCTCCAGCACTCAACTGACATTACAGATGACGAAGGTGGCAAAACTCCCTAGTCCCTCCTCTCCTCCTGTGTGTGTCATTAAACCTTGTTATCATCATAATGATCATGGTTTTTCTTTTTTTTTACCCCCCTCCCACACACACAAACACACACAACTTTCGTATTGGAAGCTTTTTCGTTGGATTGCCATCGAAAAGTCTTTCTTTTTTCCCCTCATTCTCCCCCTCCTCCTCCTCTTTATTCCTATTGCTATTGTTTCCCTACCCCCATTTTCTTCTTTTTTTTCCCCCATCTCCCTCACCACATCAGGCAAGCGTGACCACATTCAACCACAGCAATGACTACAGTTCTCATGTAACTCGAAGCGTTGGGTTACCTTCTACATGAAGATCATTTCAATATCTATAATAATATGAAAAGAGGACTAACGTGGCCTCATAAGAGAGAGAGAGAGAGAGAGAGAGAGAGAGAGAGAGAGAGAGAGAGAGAGAGAGAGAGAGAGAGAGAGAGAGAGGCCTTGAGACTTTACGAGACAGGGTGGACTGCAATAACTGCAGGTTCACACACACACACACACACACACACACACACACACACACACACACACACACACACACACACTTTTAAGAAACCTCCGAGAGCCGACGGTCTTAAACCTCAGTAATCTGGGCTTGTTGTTAAGGATGGACAGTTTCCTCAGTAGATCAAAACTAGTTTTGGCAATACAGAATAACAACGTAATATGGTGTTTGTAAGAGCGGCTCTGCCTCAGGCGCCTTCCCCGTCAGGTTAATCCTTTCTTGTGCTTCCTGTTCTCTCTCTCTCTCTCTCTCTCTCTCTCTCTCTCTCTCTCTCTCTCTCTCTCTCTCGAGCGTTGCAGCAGCTCAGAAAAAGGGGGAGACAAAGGGTGTTGGTAGTTTGTGCTTATTAGCACCTTTGGAAAAGGATCGGGATGAACGTCTTAGATCGGAAAGCGTCTCATGAGGTGAAGAAGGAGCCGTCTTGAGTATACAATTATACCTTGTGATGTACGGAAACGCGATGAGACAAAAGACATTCCGACGCAAGGAAAACGGTAAGGTCTGTTTATTGTACTTGCATGAGAAATCAGAAACAGGGTTGAACCAGAAATAAACATCGAAAAGAAAACTTGATATGTGGTCGAAGTCATTCCGAGAGCAACTCAGGCTACGTAGATGATTATGGATGGAATGGGAGTGGCTCGGCAGAGAGAAGCAGTATCGTTCATCCAGCAAGGCGGGCGATGGTGAGCGCATGCGCGTTATCCTTGCCTTTTGCCAAGATCTCCTCGTTGGTATACGTAGGTAGGTTCTCTTTCAAGGAACAGTGGGTTATCACGACACGAAAATTTCCCCGCTCTGGGTCGTTCGAAGCCAGTGGTTCGTGGCGGTTGTATTCGAAACTCACGAATGGTTCGATTATCCAAACGAAGGAGTTGTGAAATGAAATAATTCCTGGGAAATATGAAACCATGTGTTTGTACCAACCCTCTCACCCGTTTTCCTCCAACACCCCGCACATATGTTAATGAGGGGGTCTTAGTTCATTGGCTAATGGGGCCTAGGACAAGTGCCTTTTAAGTCTGCGTGTTATGGTAAGCTTATGCTAAACAACAGGCAAGTGGTGACGTTTGCCAGCTCTTCTTACACCGTAGCAGTGTGTGGGTGTATGTGTGGGTGTGTGGTGGCAGGAACTGCACTTTCCCAGGGTTTTATCAAATTACATTGTTTAAGTTGAACTGCGGGGGAACACTAGTGCGGTAATTCCTACCCACAAGAACGACTAACCTACACATGTAGGTTGAAAAATGCATGGAACATTAAATAATGAAATTACACTGTACTGTCATTCGAAAAGGAAATCTTGATGTCTGGGGAGGTGGTGGCTTCGGTGGTGGTAGTGGCCATGCACTCGTAATCTCCCCCCCTCCCCCAGTTTGTCAGGAAGTGGGAGGCATGTTTGAACCGCCTCCGTTTGGATGGTCCAAGGTGACTCCATCCACCTTTTTCGAGATTTTTCACACGTGTGAGGTTAAGCTGCAAGGCGCCAGTCGCCCCAGTTCACGTAACCTTGACAACACTCTTACCAGTAACTCGGTCTGTGGCTTGTATATATATATATATATATATATATATATATATATATATATATATATATATATATATATATATATATATATATAGACGTCGTCCGCTGAGATCTTCCCTCCTTCAGTAGCACCGATACGTGTAGATATGATCCCTAGTCTTGAGATATATGCGCACATATGTTTGAATGTCAGGATTCCAAGGTTTAAGATGTATGTGAATAAGATCTCAGGCTTTCATATATATGTAGATAGGATCCCAGTCCTTCAGATGTATGTGAATAGGATCCCAAGCCCTTATGTGTGTGTAATTATCATCCAAAACCCTCGAATATATGTTTTAATAGGATCCTAATCCTCATATATGTGTAAAGAGGATCCCAATACACAAGTCCCATGAGGTCTATATAGGCAGAAGCTTTACTGATGATTTGTAGCTTTACCTGGTAGGTTTGGCTCTCGTTTTACCTACCCCGAGTTGTCGTTGCATTGCATGGCTTCCTGTGCTCTTGTGCACTGATAAGAAACAAACTGAATGCTTATAACCAAGATCTTTGACTTCATCTTATTCCCTAACTTTACGATGCTCTATGGTGGCTGTAAGAGACGACAGGCTGATTCCCTGCACTTTCGTGAATGATTCCCTCGAAGAACCTGTTTTCCTCTCGTGGATATTTCAAAGGTCATCCCACATCAAGTAAGAGGTCTTCTTGCTACTGTTATGCCTTCGCGTCATGCTGATGTCTGCGTCATCGCGTAGAACCATGGCAAAGTAGTCAAGCAATATGAGGGTCCCCAGTTGTCACATATCCCAGTGGATTGAGAAGTGTGTCTCTTGTGCCTTCACTTGGCATTGGGTCACTGTGGCTGAAGTGGCACTCTTAGAGCAGATTGATCCTTGGCTCTTTATCCATAGCAGTTTCCTGTTGGGAGTGTTGTCTCTCCAAGCAGAAGCACCTAATTAAGAATTGACGAGACACCAATTACTGAGCCTCTTAAGGCAAACTTTCCGAACTGTATTGGGGGAAAGTAATGATGTCTTTCATACATTTTCCGAAGTTTTATCACTTATGACACCTCGTCTGACCAACAATTTTATCAGACAACCTCACTAGGGTTCAGGACAGAGTATTCTAGTTACATCGTACTTATCTTCTCGACATTTGTCTTCTGCGTTGGATTTTTCTTCGTCTCCATAATCTGAGGTGCCTGTGGTGGGTTCCTGAGAAAAGAGGACACTTTAGCAGCACCGGTCTTTGCTGCTGGACCCATTGCTTCACATCACATCAGTTGACCGCCTTGTGACTCGCTTCGTCACAGATGTGACATCCTTAGTTCGTATCCCACTGTTACTCTGCTGCTTTACAGACGTCGATGACTCCAGGAGAATCGAACACTGAAGGTCAGTTGGTTAATTCGGCTTTGGGTCTGCCGACTGCCAGTGTCAGTAACCCGGATAACTTCATTTTGAAACCACCAGAAGAAAAAAAAAAATCATGAACACCTTTCGAAGGACTTATTTGACTTATGGTCCGTCTGCATGTGGGGCTCTTCACACACACACACACACACACACACACACACACACACTGTAAAATCACTTGAGTAATATGCTCAGGTCACACATGGTCTTCCTTTCCTCGTTTGCTACCAGTTTCCATGTCAAGTGACTTACAATTATCAGAAAAAACAAATTATACTCGAAGATAATTTGCTTTTATTGCCTGTAAGAACCTTTCTTTACCCAGTGGTAACTCGCAGTTTGGAGATGGTTATATGCGACTTGCTCGTGTATGCAGAAATCTGCCAGGAGGAATGAGATAGTGAGGCTGCTAATATACTTTTATTGTTTCTGGAAAGTTCTGATGATTCTCTACGAGAATTCGGTTGTAACTAATGAAGTTACTTCATATGGCACGGGAGGCCAGTCTGCTGTGTTATTTTTTGTATCATAGAAGCTTGTGGAGTGGTAGGACTTTACTGGGGGGGTGATAATGATGGACTGAGACCCCGAATGTCTCCCGTTGCAAGTGGTACGGACCACTTGACCACGACGGCACAGCACTGGAGCATGATGGGACGACCCTCGAGCATAATGGTTCGACCTTTGTGGATGAAGGGAGGGAAACGTGATCTCTGACCCGACTCTTAAAGCATCAGGGCAAAAGTTACGTCATCAAACGCAGGGGCCGTATCTTCGTGTCCAAAAGAGTCGTACCGTCGTGTTTAAAGGGTCGACCCTTCCTCTTCATAGGACAGAGGAAGCTTCGAGTTCGAAGAGCCGTATCTGCGTGTTCAAAGGGGGAAACTTCATGCTTAAAGAATCACACAGTATCATTCAAAGGATCGAACCGTTGTGCTCAAGAGATCGTACCATCGCACTCAAAGGATTGAATCTACTCAGAGCGTCGAACCGCCGTAATGAAGCAGCATGGTTCGTTTTCCTGTATGGAGTCAGAGTGTCGTTTGCGTCGTTCTAGCGAGACTGCTCATACAATGATCGGTACAGATTCATTTCTCCCAACCAGTTCTTTATGTCGGGGGAGACTGCAGAGTACCTGGTATCTCATCACGCACTTTGTAGATAACACGATTCGTTTTGTAAATACCACGATTCGTTCAGAATCGAGTTTGAGACTTACAAAAAAAAAAGAAGACTTTACTAGCCATTATAAGAAGAAAGTATAATCCTGCTTACTTTTTTTATAGTAAATCTTAATTTCCTTTTCTGGAAACTGTATACAGTAAAGTAATCGCTACCTTCTTCCAATCACAAGGAACACGACCTACTTTCCCATGCTAGCTTGTGTAGTCTTCCTCGCACGCCTTGACCAATCCACAATTTCGAGACGGAATTAAAGTCATGGGTATTATTTACTTATCATTATGCTTACGGGATACTTTTTTTTTTTATCAGTTTCACGAAGACGGAAGAAGCAGTGTGGTCGTTTTAGACTAATTGACTTAGTGTCAACATTTCCATAGTTTAGGCTCGTCACTGCTCATCTCTCTGCAGTGCCCCTGATCAGGCGAAAAGAGCGGTTGACAGCGGAGAACAGCAGTATCGAAACACATGGCAAGAAAGGCGGTGACCGCTGCGCGCTACCACTTTTGACAAGCTACGTAAAGCTCTTGATATAATGTTCATAGGAACGTATCTGGTCCTCACTTACCAAACCTCTGATCTTACCCTTCCGGTACGTATGTCTCCTTGACCTTCACACACACACACACACACACACACACACACACACACACACGTGTGATTACATCGCGAGTGAAAATCCGACTTAATCAAAGCTATGTCATCATCATTGGACGAAAAAGAGTACAATCTCGTCGATAAACTTAAAAGAAGTCCATCATTTCTCTCCTCCTGATTGGAGCGCATCCTTGAAGCTTCATGAACCCTATAAGTGGGATCCAATAGTTAAATAGTTAAAACAAAACCTTTAACCCTAGGAATAAGAAAGTTCTATAAGTATCTTCTACATACCGTAAGTAAACTGAGAAGGGCTAGAACGGGGAGCTGGAAACCCTCTCCTCTTGTATTCACATTCTAAAAGGGGAAATAGTCGGAAAAGCTAAGCCAAATGTTTTCCTCAAAGGCTCAGTCATCATCTGCTCCTGCCGCTACCTTGCGAAGGTAGGTAGGATATGTATATATATGTTAATTATCGATGTAGTCTTAAGAAAATACCTGAAATTTTATCAGTCTCGAGGATCGTTGTGAAGTGTATTCCTTTTTATCATTCACTTGGTGATTGGTCTTGTATGATACATGCCGACCGCTTACACCCTTCTGTTAGTGAAACAGAAAGACAAAGACGTTAACTTTAGCAATACGATATGTAACATATTTCTCGGTCGCTTGGTACATACACACAGTAGTCTCTCGTGGTTCTCTTTTTTTTTTTTTCCTCTCCTCTTGTATTTTTTTTTCCCCTGGTTATGGAAGTATGCAGCTTTCGCTGTACGCGACTAAATTATGACCCTCTTCTTGAGGTTGTGATTTCAAGTTGTAATAGGAGTGGCAACGCTGAAAAAGACCTGGATAGCTCGTTTGCAGTTGTGTAGTTGGTTCTCATGGTTTTTTTTTTTTTTACCGGTTTCATTATGATAATCGGATAATAAAGTTTCAAAGTTTATGAAAATAATCCACAGTGCCTGTAAGGTCCCAGGAAGTTATTCATTCGTTTAATATGCAATTCTTTTGTGTTGAATCTGGCGGTTCATTGACTGGGCAGAGTTGTGCTTTTAAGGCGCATGACTAGGCCAATGTCTTTTTGAGTTCTGGGTTGGGAAGGCGTTGTGTTATAAAGATTATAAAAAGATTTTATTCATTTATTTATTTTTTTTTTTGGATGGGGGGACTTGACCTTCCTCACATATCAAAAGCTTTTCACAGTGTTGCTCTCAGTCAGGTGTGAGTCCCAAGCTATTTTAGCATTGTTTCCCTTCATGTTTAGTTTTGTGGATGGTCTTCCTTCTGGTAAGGTCGATGAATCAAACTCTCACTTTGTCCTTATCGACCATGGTGGCCTTCAAGATTCTGTCCTATGCGGCTCGTTTTCTTTTCCATCAACAGTTTTCTTCAGCAAAATAGATTACGTTCACTCAGACGCTGGTTAACTGCCTTTCTCTCAACCTCTCGCTCTACGTTCTGTTGCTTATCTGCGTCTTGTCTTATCTAAAATGCTTCTGTCAACTCAGATTTGGTCAAGGATTTCACTGCCTGGCCTCAGTACCTGACCCACTTACCCTGTGTTTAAGTGTTAGTTTTTCTTTCGCCTCATCTCTGAAAAATTACCAAAGTTTCCGTTCCCGAGGGGGTTCCTCCCTCCCTCCTCCCCACCCACCCACCCACCCACACACACACACACACACACACACACACACACACACACACACACACACACACACACACAACCCTGTCATTGGCTGGAACACACACACAGTAGTCGGCAAACTACTGCGTCATGTGATCAATGTGTGGGGCCGTTGGTAACTGAGAGGCGTGGGGGGGCGGGGCGCGAGGGCGGTTGCGATGTCTGTTTCTTTCCCTACACCGCTAACGTTTGGGACTGGCCACCTCCTCATGTCTTCCTTCACTTCTACGACCAGAGACCCTTCTTAAAATACTGGTTTTCCCCACTTCCTCCAAGGCTCTTTGGAATGATTTCCTATCCTCATTCCTTCGTTTCTCTACCTATTTAACCTGTTTTCTTTGCATTTCATGAAAGAATAGGACTTTAAGAAGGACTGTTGACTGTTACCCGGCAAATACCAGCGCTCTAGTGAATATAAAGATTGCGACAAACGCAACATGACAGAGTTTAGTTCCGGTAAAGGAGACACGTCGTATACTAACAAGGGTGACCTGATGACAGCTGTGGTGGCGAGGAACGGAGGGGTTGATGTGCAGGCAACGCTCCCCAACGTGTCATATGACACGTACAGGAACACGAAGAGCACTTTTTCATATATATACATACAGATTACCCTCCTCCTCCTCCTCCTCCTCCTCCTCCTCCTCCTCTTCCTTCTCCTCCTCTCTTCCTCCCACTCGCTTGTACAGCACCACTGGAGACCACTCCATTTTGACCAGTGGTTCTGATCTTCCTTGTGGCGTTCATTCACAACACGTACACATCACCGGAGAGAAACGCCAGTCTTGTACATTTTGTTCTGACGCATCTGCAGCGTCTTGTACAAATATGTTCAGCACCGCCTGGCGACACTGGTGTTGTACAGGGTGTTCCATCCCACCTGTAGTTTCCACCACGACGTGTACATGACCATAGGAGAGCGCTGGTTCTATACGGCCGTGAACTACATCAGAAATACAGATAGCTGCGCCATTCCCTTTGCGCACTTGTGTTGTAAACGTGCGGTATAGCTCCGGTTAACGAAGATAGACGACAGTAATTCTTGAAACCGTCCCAGAATGCGTATGTATGACTGACAGTAAATCATGACTCAGGTCCAGTTTCAAGTACATACATGACAGTCACTGTTGACACACTTGCAGTACACGTACATGACAGACGACCAGACGTGACTCAGTTCCAGTACACGTACACACAGACGTCCGTTACCGGTGACACGGATCAAGACTACCAACGTACACAAGAAATCCGAGACGGTTTCAGAGAAAAGATAAAATGAATTAGAATGGCCTTCACACCTCGATCACCAACGAGCTTAACCTGTGCTAAACTTCCTGTGCTTACGAGGCAAAAAAGGGGAAAAAAATAAGTCTGTGTATACCCCCCCTCCCAAACCTCCCTTTTACCTTCATCCACTTGCTTAATAAACGT